>NC_060138.1:151888205-152191235 GCF_021461385.2 Schistocerca piceifrons | reverse complement strand
TCCTACTTTTCCATAGCCGTTGACGATCTAACTGATGACGATCCACTCATTTCTTGATCAAAGTTACATGTCATGTCCACTTCATGGACTCCTTCCCGAGTTTCTTCAGTGTTTCCAAGCTACTTGCTTTCGTTTCTGTTTCTGTCTGCTGATTCGAATTTCCGTAACACTGTTGGACCACGTTAAGTTTGTCTCTTTCTTATAGAGCTGATGTGCTTGTTTTTCCCACTTCGCTTATTTTCACTGCATTATTCGTTTCTTCTACTCGCTACACTTCATTTTCTTGAATGGACTGCGAAGCAATAACTTCATTTCCGCTTGCCAAAATGATTCTGTACTTACTTATCCACTGATAACCCTTGTCACTGGGAAGTTGTACAGGACTTTTTGGATCACAAGAATCCTTCACATGCTCCGTTGAGTGCGGACTGAACAAGTACGAGGCTAATTTTCATACGTTACATATGGTCTGTGGTCGCAAATACACGGATTTAACGAGACATGCTACCGCAAATCCACTCTAGCCATAATGATTCCATTTAGTTTACCATTTAGGCGTTTCTCTGACCATGTATCCTCGCTGATATGGAAGACCAGGAGCGGCCAAGAATTCGGCTCACAAGCCGTGCCGTGGCCTGAATGGCATAGCTGCACATTGCCCACATCACCAAGGCACGCTGTCTGAGCATGAGGAGGGGGAAGACGGGGAAACTGAGAATGTGCCACATTTAAATGGCAATGCAGTCGCACTGCATACGACTTACATTAATGTTTCACATTTGTCAACAACAACGGTCACAAACAATACAAATTTTCAATGTTATTTAATTAGTTTTGGCGAGCAGAAGACATAATATAATTTTTATCTGGTACAAACTGTCACTATACGGAGAGTCGGAGACCATTTTACATATTTTCATACTAATGCTGTCACACAATCGTATCTTTCACACGCAGATGTTGATCGAAGTATTCTCGCTCTTTTGCAGCCTCATTATGGAGGAGAGCAGTGTAGATGTCTTTTACAGTTTGGGCGTAAAACGATTGGTCTTTAAGGTGGGAATTATTTTGCAGATCAAAGAATTGCATCTACACATACACTGCGGAGCTTTCAGCTGAACTGTCAACGAAAATATTTTGAAAACGGATGTCAGATTGGCAGTATCCTCAGAACGTTCGGAAAAATATCATTTTAATTTTTTTAAGGCCACAAACCTCACGTTTTCTATAACGCCACTGAGCTTAGGGAACAGAATTGTTTCTCAGAACTTGTCTCTTCTACAATGCGATCTTCTTTTAAATCCACTCTCATCAAATCAGAAATAACTTGTTTTACACCTTGCAATGTGTTACTGTCGCTACGCCGGCCACATGCGTTAATTTTCAAGTGGTGCACATATATAGGACTGCAGCAGTCCATCGTTATTATTGTAAAAAAAAGTTAAGACGCAAAATGCAGTATTATCGTGTTAAAAGTTTTCTTTTTTCAATCTTTACAGAGAAATACTTATTTTCATCAATAATGTGCTTTGTTAGAAGAAAAAAAAACATAGTTATTACATTAGTAAAACTTCAAAGTGTGGTATCTTTCGAAATAAAAATTCAAACACAAAGATGTATTACATTTTATACAAATGTTTCTAGTATCACTTCGTTTGTCATGTTTCGCACATACAGTATACCTTCTCTGGATAGTCTTCTTTGATGTTACTAAGATTAGCGAGATAAAATGGCGCTCGGTTAGGCGTAAGGCATTATCACCATCAGCCGATCTCCTTCCAAACCAGTGGTGACTCTATAGGATCTCCGTGATGAGTTTCTGCTGAAAATCAGATATTGAAATATTTCTTCCCCGTTTGAGGTTTATTTCACGCAAGGGCGTTTTGCACAGGCAGATCAGCCAAATGAAAAAAAAAATCATTCTGCAGTTTCGTACACGTTCTACTGAAGTTAGCATCATGTCGCTCCTGCCGACGAGCCCAATATTTTTAGTGTAGCTTACGACGCAAGCTGGTTTTCTTTTTGCTTCATTTGTGCTTCTGTCAGTTTTTTTCAGTCGCTGTAATTTTATTTTTATGAAGAGTTGAAAGCATCCTCACTTCCCGCTTGTCCTGCCGCTTAAGAGCAAGAAGTTTATCCGTTGATATAAACTCGATCTCATCTGTTTTAAATTTTCCCGATAAAGCAGGAATGCCTTTGTGGTTTTCCCTTATAGTTACACAAGCATTAGTTACTCCGTCATGCAGATAACAAAATAACGGCAGGCTAGTGCACCAGTTGTCAACATGTAGTCTTTGACCTTTACCAAGGAGTCCTAGTAAAGTAAGAGCAATGCTTTTACGTATTCCAACATTTACACGAAAATCAGTTTCTTTCTTTACGTCCTTTGTTGCATCCACATAAATAAAGTCAAATACATATCCCGTTTCACAATCACACGATCCAAAAAACTTTACGCAAAAATCTATGGCATTTCATTGGAATGTTTGAAAAAGACACGACCTTTGTGGAGAACAGAAAGCATCTGCAAATACTTTTCTTAGATGATCCACAATTCGCCTAGTTTTCCAGACTTTGACATCTCCAGGATCCTCATCGTTACTAACAAAGTGCAACATTCTTAGTAACAGAAGGTATCTGTCTATTGGAATGATTTGCTCAGACATTGGAATAGAGAGTAACGGATCGTCGGTCCAATAACTGTTTATTTCCTTTTTTCTCATTTGAGCCATCAGAAATTTACGGAAAGGAAAAGTACAGTGGTGAATCTTCTAAACTGACTATGACTGTAATCGAAGTTATATAGTTTGGGGTCGAAATCAGAGTCTCTCTATCTAAAACCATCTGTTGTGGGTCTTTTACCAGATTTGTCGAGCATATGCTCAGGTTCTTCTTCGGAACCGGAGGAAGAAGCATGGTAACATCAAAATCTGGATCTGAATTTACTGGTTCAGCGTTTGCTGGTTCATTAATATTTTGAAACATTTCAAAAATTTATTTTTGTGGGGACCACAGCGTCAACGTGTTCCAGGAATGTAAATAATGGTCCAAGTGCGCTGTATTATTTTTATTTTCCGTGCAACTGGCCAGTGTCAACCATGGGTCATTTTCAAGCACCTGTAATACGTACAAAAATGGTGACATTGGTTTATATCTCAATTGTTTACAAGCTCTCGCATATACGGCCCTACTTCATACCACAAGTTATGCCAGTCAAAAACTAGACCACCACTGAACATCAATATTATAGATTTGATAGAGCTATGTAGTACTTGCATAAATTTTAGAAGCATTCGTCCTTTAAGGAGCATTTCCTAAGAGTCATCCAGGTGGTTTCAGTCTACCTGTCTTTTCATTGTCAATGATTTAGCAACTAACCTCCCACATACAGGGTGTAAATTTTAAGTTGACCAACCAGAATAACTCGAAAAATAAGCTTCACATGAAAAAATGTGTAGAATCCGAAGTTGATTATTTTCGAGGGGGACATCTGCTGGTGCTTAGCCCGCCACCCCAACCCCGTGGAGGTGGGGTGGGAGGCAACTTTAAAATTTCAAATGGGGACCCCCATTTTTTATTGCAGAATCAGATTCTACATAAAAAAACCACGTACATTTTGTCTTAAACATCTGTTTTGATTCTTGGTAGTTGGAAGTGTAATTCAAGAAAATCCATGTTCGGGGACTGATGACCACAAAGGTCAAGTCCCATAGTGCTTAGAGCCATTTGAACCATATGAATCCCTGTTCTCATTTTTGCGTGGAAAATGGTTACGGATAAATAAAAAATACTTATTTACTTCGTAAGTTTTGATTCACTAAAACTAAAACCCTCCCTCTCTCCGCATAGGGTGGGGCTTGAGAGAGAAATTAGAGTTTTAAAAATGTTGACCCAAATATTAATTTTTTCCGCAGATTCGGATAAGTTTTGTTTGTTTCGTGTTCATGAGGCCACACAACTTTTAATTATCAAACAAATCATATGACTAGCTAACTAACTACCCAAACATCCTCCTTACTAACGAGTAGCTCATTAACTAAAAAAACTGACTCACAAACCTAATTTTTTATTAGATTCGGAGTAATAACTCTTGTTTGTCGAGAAGTCTCACAACTGGGGTGGTTGCTTAATTTGAGTCTTTTAGTTTCGGTTGGAAAAACGTAGAAAACGACATTCATAAATTTATTGATTTAAATCACATTGTTCACACCTTTATTTTATTTCGGAATATAGCGGCTGTTACGTCGTTAACACTTTTAAAATTAGGTACGATAGTCGATATCCCACTCAGCCCTGATCGATAATCGATGCTCTTATCCAGCCCTTGCTGATGAGCGGCGTAATGTTTCGGAGTGACACCGATTGGTAGGGCAGGGACGAGAAATTTGCCGTTTCTCGTGATAAGACTGGGCTTTAGAAATTATAAGTATTAATGTAATAAACGTACTATATCTTTTACCCGTCTGAGCATTCAGACAGCAATACATCGTTTATAACGATTGCGTTTTGGGCGACATATGTTTGATTGCCTTGTGTGACTGCGTTCGCGGCTTTTGCTCGCTACCAGTCGCGTTTGACGCGGAGTTAGTATTGCTGCCTTTCTCGACGCCCTTTATCTTTCCTCTCTTGAGATTAACAGGTGGCATATGTCATTATGAATTATCTTTCTATGGAAGAAAAAACTGAGATGGTGTTCATTTATGGAGAAGATGGGAGAAATTTTGACGATGCAGTCGCGCTTTATGCGAAGCGTTTTCCTGGCCAAGTACGGTCACGGTCCTATTTTGTTCGAGTTATTAAACAATTTATTGCGGAAGGTAATGCGAACCGGAAAAAAAGAACCCTTGCAGCTACTGTTTGTGGAGAAAATAATCAAGTGGCAGTTCTAGCTGCTGTGGCACATAATCCACATGCGAGCACAAGAGAAATATCAAGGCAATCAGGATATATATATATATATATATATATATATATATATATATATATATATATATATATATATATTGTTCTAGAGTTAGTAGGAGAGTTACGTTCCACTACTTGAAGAATGTTCTCAACTTCACTAAGAGTTTGTTGTACGGGACGTTCAGAGACGACATTTCCGGTGGGAATTAACACCATATATATATATATATATATATATATATATATATATATATATATATATATATATACTAACTCTAGAACAATTGCGGCCCAACTTGGTATTCCACAAACACGAGTGATAAGCAAGCACAGTACACGAGCTCTGTCTGTAACCCTTTCATCGGCAGAGTGTACAACATATGCATGAAGGAGATGCTACCGCCCGGCAAGAATTCTGTCAATGGATCTTTGCCAATGAGCGATTAATTCCACATATTCTGTTCACTGATGAGTCAACATTTACCCGCAACGGAATCAACAACACGCGCAACTCTCGTGTATGGGCAAATGACAAATGTGCACACTACTGTGGAAACAAATTTTCAGCGACGTTACTCAGTTAATATGTGGTGCGGTATTGTTGATGAACGGTTAATCTCGGTCCAGTTGCTTTATACCCGTCTTATCGGGACACGGTATCTTGAGTTTCTTCAAAATGTGTTACCAGAATGCCGGCCCTTTGTGACCGAGCGGTTCTAGGCACTTCAGTCCGGAACCACGCGGCTGCTACGGTCGTAGGTTCGAATCTTGCCTCGGGCATGGATGTGTGTGATGTCCTTAGGTCAGTTAGGTTGAAGTAGTTCTAAGCATAGGGGACTGATGACCTCTGATGTTATGTCCTATAGTGCTTAGAGACATTTGAACCATTTGTTTCCAGAATACGTGGAGGGTATCCCTTTGGTAACACGATCTCGTATGTACTTTCAGCATGACGTAGCTCCTACAGATTCCGTACGCCAGTGTCACAGTATCTCAACAGAACGTATCCTGGTTGTTGGAACGGTCGCCGTGGAGTCATTGCATGGCCACCGAGGTCACCCGATCTTATCTTCTTGGATTACTGTTTGTGGGGGTGGTTGAAGAGCGACGTCTACAAGCACAGAGTGGACACAAGAGAGGAACGTCTCGCTCGTATTTCACATGCTTGTGCCCAGGTAAAGGAATGCAGAACTGAGCTCCGATCGGAGAAACAATACCTGTCTACAAGAGGAGCGACATGCATTGAAATTGACTGTGGACTGTTTGAACATCTTCTGTAAGGAAACACAATTAAACAAACCATAACATAATCAATGTAGACAAGTGTAATGTGCTGCGAATACATAGAAAGAAAGATCCTTTATCATTTAGCTACAATGTAGCAGGTCAGCAACTGGAAGCAGTTAATTCCATAAATTATCTGGGAGTAGACATTAAGAGTGATTTAAAATGGAATAATGACCGTATAAAATTAATCGTCAGTAAAGCAGATGCCAGACTGAGATTCATTGGAAGAATCCCAAGTAAATGCAATCCAAAAACAAAAGGAAGTAGTTTACAGTACACTTGTTCGCCCACTGCTTGAATACTGCTCACCGGTGTGGGATCCGTACCGGATAGGGTTGATAGAAGAGATAGAAAAGATCCAACGGAGAGCAGCGCGCTTCGTTACAGGATCATTTAGTAATCGCGAAAGCGTTGCGGAGATGACAGATAAACTCCAGTAGAAGACTATGCAAGAGAGACGCCCAGTAGCTCGATACGGGCTTTTGTTGAAGTTTCGAGAACATACCTTCACCGAGGAGTCAAGCAGTATATTGCTCCCTCCTACGTTTATCTCGCGAAGAGACTATGAGGATAAAATCAGAGAGATTAGAGCCCACACAGAAGCATACCGACAATCTTTCTTTCCACGAACAATACGAGACTGGAATAGAAGGGAGAACCGATAGAGGTACTCAATGTACCCTCCGCCACACACTATCAGGTGGCTCGCGGAGTATGGATGTAGATGTAGAACAGTATCTTAATTTACCGTGATCTGCTCCTTTCCTGTTCCTAGCTGTTTGTTTGCCCGGAGACGGTTAAGAAAAGGACATATGCTTATTAGAAGTTTTTTTTTTTGTTCAGAATCTCCACTAGTATCACCCGTGAAAGCATGTACCTTTCCTCCTGTATAACCCGCCCTGTAAAATCCGCTACTGGTTCTAATGTACCACATGACGTGTTTGTTACTACATCAATCTTCTTTTTATTCTATATTTATTTTATAGACTTACTGGCACTCTTCATTAATAGGTCCCACATAATCTATTGTAGTTGGACTTTGTACTGTAATTCCTAATATTACATCTGGCATGACATATGATGTATGAGTTTCGGTCCTCTACTTTTAATACGATATCACATGTCAGAATATCGAATACAATATGCTAGTGGATATTGCATCAGTAGCTTACTTAATGTCATCGACCATCCACAGGTAGCATTCTAAACATCTTTGGTCATACGATAACAGCGGTGCCTGTGCTATGATATGGCAGCTTTCTGTTTGTGTAGACTAATTTACGCGATCATGTATAACATTGTATTTTTTTTGTGCCACATACGCATAGAAATTCTATGCACATCTGTCCAGCGACGTATTAGAATGTGAAATGAAGCTGGAAGCTTAAGATATGTAAGTAACTTGGGTTATAAAGTATATTTATATGCGACAGATGGTAGGCAATTTACATATAAATCAATGTCACCATTTTTTATCATATTACAGGTGCTTGAAAATGACCCACGGTGGAAACTGGACAATTGAACGGATACAAAAAGGAATACAGCTTCTTCAGTCTCAAAATTTTGAATGTTTGTTCAAAAATGGTTCAAATGGCTCTGAGCACTATGGGACTCAACTTCTGAGGTCATTAGTCCCCTAGAACTTAGAACTAGTTAAACCTAACTAACCTAAGGACGTCACACACATCCATGCCCGAGGCAGGATTCGAACCTGCGACCGTAGCGGTCTCGCGGTTCCAGACTGCAGCGCCTAGAACCGCACGGCCACTTCGGCCGGCTTGAATGTTTGTGCTGACGATTTCACCCAGAGACTTATCGGCAACATTACCTGTCCAACCACAATCAGATGGATTGTCAATTTGATTTAGAAGACTCAGCACCTCGTATTCTGTTTACGGACGGTAAAGTCGTGTCATTTCATTAGATAACACGGAATGCGCAGCACACAAACTAGGCAATGTTATGATATCTATGACAAAAGAGAATTCAGCATTCAATTTACTCGTTCGGGTAATTCCTAATATTCCAACAACCAGACCACATACATGTGGAACAATCATCTCCGACTCACTGGCCAGGAAGCAGACGCTAAACTTACCGTTGTAGCAGGGAATCGCTGTAAATATTTTTAATAGCAAGTAGTATATATACGCCTGGAGCATTGAAACGGTTAGGTATAAAGGGTGTTCGGGAATTCCCGTTACAAACTTCCAGGACTTGGAAGTGAGTACGTAATATTTTGGTTAAGAGCCCATGTCCTGAAAACATGTTTGCTAGGTGGGTTTGCAACAGCATAGTCATTGTAGAAGGTGCTTACGTCGGATTGGCTTATGTCATTTCACGTCTATCCTGCCTCTCTGACCTGGTTCGAGCTTCATTAACGTGTCTCTGAGCGTTAGAGGTGGTATAGTGTGTTGGAGGTAGTATGGATGTAGCTGTTGGTCATTCTCAACATACCAGATAGTGCTGGGAACAACATTCACTGCACGCACAATTGATCGTGTATTCGCTGACGGGTTCTTTTCACCGTGTCTCCTTGGAGGATCACAGTCACGCCTGCTGAAGGTGAAGGTACCCCTTTCTCGAAGCCGTTGCGTAATTGTGGCGAAAAGGATATGTGATGGACGTTGTGCATAAAGATCTTGATAAAGGCGACGAACAGCTCTTCCATTACCGTGAGCTTCGCCATACAGAAAGATCATGTCGATGTATCCTGCAAACGTGTATTCAGTCATGTTGTTATAACACTCACAGAAACGTGAACGAGGCTCAAATCATCGAACACCCCGTATGTACGTCTGGCGCAGTGGAAGGGTTAAAATACGAGGTCTGCAATCCATTTCGAATGTTCTAATTTTCGTTTCTGCACTCCTTTTTTCCTCATAAATTCAACAATAGTGCGTCTTAAATCGAAAAAATTTTTCAGGCATGGCCCTCGTCAACACCAACGTACTTTGAAACAATGGGAGTATATAAAGTCTCCGTAGTCTTTGTTCAGTTCCATTGAAAACTGTTACAGCTGACAGTGGAATAACGCGTGAGACTTCAGAAATTTTACTATTTGTACCACCAAGCTGCATGCCTGCAAATTTAGCACTAAGTGCTTCTTGATGTTCAGAACAATGAATACCGTCTGTCGATAGTTGAAACTTTTTGCTCTTTCATTGTCAACTAAATCTTCACATTATTTCTGCATGGTTTTGTAATGCTGATTCATTGAAAATTTACACTGCCTGTCGATAAAGCAACTGAATAATAGATATTGAGAACTCTCATCCCTGTCATTCCCATTCAGTTTTAAAGGCTTGTGGCAGTAGGTCACTAGCTCACTCTTTTTGTGCAAACAGTCGCTAGACTTGTGAAGGTTCTTCATACCACGAACAAAAATAGTGAAGGGTAAACAGCGCTGAAACGACGGTTCTGACGAAATGAAGAGAGTTGTGCTGATCGACAAGTGCCACACCGCAGTACTGAATGAAATTCGCAGTGTAGGCCTACCAGTTACTTTCGAGAAGGGCCGAGCAAAACCGAGAGAGGCCGAGCCCTGCCCCTCACGTAACCCACAGACCCGGCTTGTGTATGGTTTGGCACGCAGTGACCAGCCCTATCAAAGACAGCGTCATATATCTTCATACTATCTCGTATTTTATCATACAGAACTTGAAAGGCCAAATTGTAAATTCTGACTTGTCGTAAACCGAAACTAACATAAGAAATTGCAACTGTGCTTACTGAAACATCGTTGTGCTTAAACTTAACGATTTTATTTATTTATTTATACGTGTCCAGAACATAAGATATTAAATATGATTTATCGTACATAGCATATCATACATATATATCTCTACTGATATTCCTTCTATATTTATGGAGATTATTGTAACAGCTGGCAGTGAAAAAAGCCTTTTTGATTTACAATCTGGTGTAATGCTCTGGTGGTGGAAGGATCTGCCACTGGAATTACTCCCAGCGTTGCCCAGGGTACGCCGGATATTTGATGATGATGATGATGATGATGATGACATGTCGTGTCGTATTAATCCCTTTGTTGCGATACCACATTTTGTACTATCCTCCCACAAACTTCAGCATTAAAATAGTTCATGATTTTTGTAATGTTATCCCTTTCAACAACAAAAATTCCTCTTCTTCCAATTTTACTTCAAATACCAGCCAGTTCCAAAAGGAGAACGGAGACAGACGTGCGTTATTCCTCTCAAAGCTAAATCGAGTCGGACTGCTGAGCTACCCGAGCACGACTCACAATCCTCCCCCACAAGAACGTAGCGAAAGAGGGGGTCCAGGGCGGCGGGGGGGGGGGGGGGGGGGAGGCTCTGGATCCTCCCCTCCCCCATCTGGCCAAGCGGTTCTAGGAGCTTCAGTCTGGAACCGCGCGACTGCTACGATCGCAGGTTCGAATCCTGCCTCGGGTGTGGATGTATGTGATGTCCTTAGGTTAGTTAGATTTAAGTAGTTCTAAGTTCTAGGGAACTCATGACCTCACATGTTAAGTCCCATAGTGCCATTTGAACCTCCCCCATCACCTAAATGAAATTACACATGACCTAGCTGCAGTATAGTGAAATTGGAAGATATCTGATTTTCAGTCAAATGGCGAAAAAGGAATACGCACTGTCGATAGTCAACAAAGCCATCGATAGATATAGCCTATCGATACATCGATAGTACGGTAAGCTATCGCCCATCCATAATTTATTCAATACCAATTGCTGCATGTTGTTTTCCTTACCTGATTTCAGTCATTTTGTTTTGTTAATCAGAGTTCAGTTCTTACTTGCAGTTGAGTCTAATGTAAGTGTTGCAGTTTACTGCTTTTGTTATGAGCGCTGTTGTGATAGTTTCAAATTACAGGTAAGTTTGTAAAAAGAGAGAAGAGGAAAACCAAATTTTATTCGCCCACTAGTACTATTGTTAAATTAAAAATATGTGCGTGCTATTATAATAGCCCAGTTATCTATCTGTAACTGTTTAACGTTAGCACTGTGTCGTTATTTGAAAACTGGATGAACTTTGGCATTGCAATGTTTCAGGCAGCGGAGTGATAAAAATAACCAAAAATAACATTAAATTAAAACCACTGCATACAAATCCGCCTGTATCGCTCACAAATCGCGTTGATAAACAAAAATATCGGCCAAACGGCAATGGTGTGATATTTTTTTTTAAAAATTACTGAAGATTCACTCATCAGTATCCCAAACGGCCCGATCTGGTCATCCCGGCGGTGTTCAATTACGAAAACCAGCCCCGATAGGAAAGACGGGGAGGGGTTTGTGGAGAGCGGAATGGGTATGTGGTGGCGGCACTCTTCAGTAGTTCATTTGTGTCTGAACAATTTTTTCACCGGGCTGCTTCATTTCGTCCAAGTTGACTGCACCCTTTATCACCGCCCTCGCCAACACTCCCCTTTCGTCCATATTCTATTTATGCTTCTGTAACACTATAATAACTGAAGCGATTTCAGGTGTTCTGGGATTGTCTGTGTTTTAAGTTGCAGAAACACATAAAAATATTTTTTTCTTTACTTTGGTATTAGCGCTTACCTTTATTTGTGGAAGAGTTATTTATTTCTCGGGCAGACAGTTATTTCATATTAATATTGGTTTGCGTAAGACTTCGACAATATGCGTAGTTCAGCGATGTTTACACTGGAAGGTAGCTAGCGAACGTAATTTTTTATTTCATAATTGCGAATAAAGGTGACACAATAGTGGAAAGGTGACTTGAAAGTCTGCAAGTTTTACTGCAAGAAAGACGTTCTGCTATGAAATGTCTTGAAATGTCTTATTCGTTATATCCTTGGAACAGGTAGTCCAAGTATCACAGCTTTAACGTATTTGCAAATAAACATCATACAGGCGATAACGTACACTATGTGATCAAAAGTATCCGGACACCCCCCAAAACATACATTTTTCGTATTAGGTGCATTGTGCTGCCACCTACTGCCAGGTACTCCAAATCAGCAACCTCAGTAGTCATTATAAATCGTGAGAGAGCAGAATGGATCCCTCCGCGGAACTCACGGACTTCGAACGTGGTCAGGTAATTGGGTGTCACTTGTGTCATACGCCTGTACGCGAGATTTACACTCCTAAACATCCCTAGATTCACTGTTTCCGACGTGATAGTGAAGTGGAAACGTGAAGCAACTCGTACAGCACAAAGACGTACACACCAACGTCGTCTTTTGATTGACAGAGGCCGTAGACACAGTCGAAGAGGGTCGTAATGTGTAATAGGCAGACATCTATCCAATCTATCACACAGGAATTCCAAACTGCATCAGGATCCACTGCAAGTACTATGACAGTTAGGCGGGAGGTGAGAAAAGTTAGATTTCATGGTCGAACGGCTGCTCATAAGCCGCACATCATGCCGGTAAATGCCAACGACGCCTCGCTTGGTGTGAGGAGCGTAAACATTGGACGACAGAACAGTGGAAAAACGTTGTGTGGTGTGTCGAATAACGATACACAATGTGGCGATCCAATGGCAAGGTTTGGGTATGGCGAATGCCTGGTGAACGTTATCTGCCAGCGTGTGTAGTGTCAACAGAAAATTCGGAAATCATGCGTGGTAGCCGTGCGGTCTTGGGCGCATTGCCACGGTTCCCCCCATCGGAGGTTCGAGTCCTCCCTCGGGCATGGGTGTGTGTGTTGTCCTTAGCGTAAGTTAGTTAAAGTTAGTTTAATTAGGGTGTAAACCTAGGGACCGAAGACCTCAGCAGTTTGGTCAAATAGAACCTTACCACAAATTAAAAATAAAAAAAAACAATCGGAGGCGGTGGTGTTTGGTATAGCCGTGTTTTTCATCGAGGGGGCTTGCAACACTTGTTGTTTTGTGTGGAACTATCACAGCACAGGCCTACATTGATGATTGAAGCACCATCTTCCTTCCCATTGTTGAAAAGCTGTTCGGGGATGGATATTGCGTCTTTCAACATGATCGAGCACCTGTACATAATGGATGACCTGTGGCGTAGTGGTTACCCGACAATAACATCCCTGTAATGGACTGGCCTGCACAGAGTCCTGACCTGAATCCTATAGAACACCTTTAGGATGTTTTGGAATGCCGACTTCGTGCCAGACCTCACTGACCGACATCGATACCTCTCCTCAGTGTAGCACTCCATGAAGAACGGGCTACCATTCTCCTAGAAACCTTCCAGCAGCTGATTGAACGTATGCCTGCGAGAGTGGAAGCTGTCATCAAGGCTAAGTGTGGGCCAACACCATACTGAATTCCAGCATTACCGATGGAGGGCGTCGCGAACTTGTAAGTCATTTTCAGCCAGGTGTCCTGATACTTTTGATCACATAGTGTATGTTATACACCCAATTGGAGTTTGTTAATATCAAAGACTGTACAACCATATCACCATGGATGAACGGATATTCATTTGTGACGGGACATACATTACAAATCTAGTTGAAATCATTGCGTGAATCAATGATAAAATCCCAAAACTATAGCTTATAATATTTGTGTATTCCCTTTTGTCTTATAAATAAATTTGGTTGCTATAAGTTTCAAGTTGACTGTTGAAGCAATAATTAAAATTGAAGTTCTTGATCGCTAATAGAAACTGAAGAATTTTAATGAAATGAAAGATACTTAATTTGGGACTGAGTTGAGGAATTTAGGATGCTTTGATCTGTTTAAGGAATTATGACTTGGTTTCAGGTACGTCGGAAATTTAAATACAAGACAGCTATTGTGAAAATAGGTTTTAACGCCATAACAATATAAGTTTTCAGCGCAACCATAAGATTCATCAGCTCTGCGATAGCGAACCTTATATTTGAAGACAGAGCTATGTTTTGTTAGCAAAGACGCAATATATTCAACACATTATGTCACAGTTTTGATTCGTTTGACAATAGGCTAAAGTGATCACATTTCCAAATAAATACACGCGTATACTGTTGATAATACAGGGTGTTACAAAATGGTACGGCCAAACTTTCAGGAAACATTCCTCACACACAAAGAAAGAAAATATGTTATGTGGACATGTGGCCGGAAACGCTTACTTTCCATGTTAGAGCTCATTTTATTACTTCTCTTCAAATCACATTAATCATGGAATGGAAGCAGACAGCAACAGAACGTACCAGCGTGACTTCAAACACTTTGTTACAGGAAATGTTCAAAATGTACTCCGTTAGCGAGGATACATGCATCCACTCTCCGTCGCATGGAATCTCTGATGCGCTGATGCAGCCCTGAAGAATGGCGTATTGTATCACAGCCGTCCACAATACGAGCACGAAGAGTCTCTACATTTGGTACCGGAGTTACGTAGACAAGAGCTTCCAAATGCCCCCATAAATGAAAGTCAAGAGGGTTGAGGTCAGGAGAGCGTGGAGGCCATGGAATTGGTCCGCCTCTACCAATCCATCGTTCACCGAATCTGTTGTTGAGAAGCGTACGAACACTTCGACAGAAATGTGCAGGAGCTCCATCGAGCATGAACCACATGTTGTGCCGTACTCGTGAAGGCACTTGTTCTAGCAGCACAGATAGAGTATCCTGTATGAAATCATGGCGGTGAATCGAGGAAGTACAGTACATACTGACGAAACTAAAATGAGCTCTAACATGGAAATTAAGCGTTTCCGGGCACATGTCCACATAACATCTTTTTTTATTTGTGTGTGAGGAATGTTTCCTGAAAGTTTGGCCGTACCTTTTTGTAACACCCTGTATATTTTATACTTATTTAGGAAGAGTCCGTATTGCTAAACTTTTAGCCAACTACTACTTATAAGAAGCCCTCCCGAAAGCAAATTATATATAAAGTTAAGAAATAAACAAATTTGTTTTCTGAATAAAAGCAAACGACAGACTTTTTAAGTCCTCTTTAGTAAATCGGACCGTCTCCTTCACCGTATCACGGCTGTGCCCTTGATCCACCCCCCTCGCCTCCCCCCCCCCCTCACCCCTTAACCAGGAAATTCACGACATAAGTTGTGTTAGTGGTCACCACCTTCTCGAACACACCTGTGGGAAAGTTTGACAATGTGATTGTTAGAATGGAAGAAAAATCAATTCTTTTACTTGCCGCGCATCGTTGCTTAATTGAAAGGGAGGGTGGCCCGTGTGCAGTATTTTACTCAACGTGCTTTCAAGAGCAAACAAATAGTTCAAATTATAGTGATATCACACATTTTAGAAATCAGTAAAAATTTCTGTTTGTCTTGACGCATAAAAGAAAAGTTAACTTTTTAGTCGTTTCACTTCCAGTTCCTCATAAAGCAATTACTTATTGCCGCACCCATTCTTCTCAGTTTCTTGCAACCTCCGACACGGTTTTTACAGTTCATTTCATTGATTACTCTGGACCCGATACTTAATCTCCATTCAGGAATTTTCTTCCAGTGATGTTATTTAAGAACCTTTTTCAGAATCAGGTACCAAGTTAACGTGTTTTTTTTTGTATCATCTTTATCAGTGTCTTCCTTTATTGTCATTTAACGCTATTTCCTTGCTTTCTCTTCCTTTCGAAGAGGTTTTTGTTACTTTCCACTATGCCGACATCTCTGCTACTTCCAGTGTTTTCCTTTCCCGTTCCCCGAGAGGTCACGTGGTATACAGAATTTCATTGCCCTACTAATCTGAGTTAGCGAATTTACAGTGCAGATATTGTTAACCAATGAACGTGACGCGATGTGTAGTGACACATTTGCGTTTTTACATTCATACAATAGACAATATAATACACTCCTGGAAATGGAAAAAAGAACACATTGACACCGGTGTGTCAGACCCACCATACTTGCTCCGGACACTGCGAGAGGGCTGTACAAGCAATGATCACACGCACGGCACAGCGGACACACCAGGAACCGCGGTGTTGGCCGTCGAATGGCGCTAGCTGCGCAGCATTTGTGCACCGCCGCCGTCAGTGTCAGCCAGTTTGCCGTGGCATACGGAGCTCCATCGCAGTCTTTAACACTGGTAGCATGCCGCGACAGCGTGGACGTGAACCGTATGTGCAGTTGACGGACTTTGAGCGAGGGCGTATAGTGGGCATGCGGGAGGCCGGGTGGACGTACCGCCGAACTGCTCAACACGTGGGGCGTGAGGTCTCCACAGTACATTGATGTTGTCGCTAGTGGTCGGCGGAAGGTGGACGTGCCCGTCGACCTGGGACCGGACCGCAGCGACGCACGGATGCACGCCAAGACCGTAGGATCCTACGCAGTGCCGTAGGGGACCGCACCGCCACTTCCCAGCAAATTAGGGACACTGTTGCTCCTGGGGTATCGGCGAGGACCATTCGCAACCGTCTCCATGAAGCTGGGCTATGGTCCCGCACACCGTTAGGCCGTCTTCCGCTCACGCCCCAACATCGTGCAGCCCGCCTCCAGTGGTGTCGCGACAGGCGTGAATGGAGGGACGAATGGAGACGTGTCGTCTTCAGCGATGAGAGTCGCTTCTGCCTTGGTGCCAATGATGGTCGTATGCGTGTTTGGCGCCGTGCAGGTGAGCGCCACAATCAGGACTGCGTATGACCGAGGCACACAGGGCCAACACCCGGCTTCATGGTGTGGGGAGCGATCTCCTACACTGGCCGTACACCACTGGTGATCGTCGAGGGGACACTGAATAGTGCACGGTACATCCAAACCGTCATCGAACCCATCGTTCTACCATTCCTAGACCGGCAAGGGAACTTGCTGTTCCAACAGGACAATGCACGTCCGCATGTATCCCGTGCTACCCAACGTGCTCTAGATGGTGTAAGTCAACTACCCTGGCCAGCAAGATCTCCGGATCCGTCCCCCATTGAGCATGTTTGGCACTGGATGAAGCGTCGTCTCACGCGGTCTGCACGTCCAGCACGAACGCTGGTCCAACTGAGGCGCCAGGTGGAAATGGCATGGCAAGCCGTTCCACAGGACTACATCCAGCATCTCTACGATCGTCTCCATGGGAGAATAGCAGCCTGCATTGCTGCAAAAGGTGGATATACACTGTACTAGTGCCGACATTGTGCATGCTCTGTTGCCTGTGTCTATGTGCCTGTGGTTCTGTCAGTGTGATCATGTGATGTATCTGACCCCAAGAATGTGTCAATAAAGTTTCCCCTTCCTGGGACAATGAATTCACGGTGTTCTTATTTCAATTTCCAGGAGTGTATATGAAGGCCGCCAATATAAGATAAAATAACGCAGCTGACTTTAGAAGCAGTTTCAGAAAATAAACTTAAATCGTAATTTGACGTAAGGTACGAGTATTTGATGTAAAAAAAAACAAAAAAAACAAACAAAAAAACGCCTTTGTCGATCATTTCATAAACGTTGCGATGCAGTAGTATGCCAGTGAGTATAAAAATGTGTGCTCTATGTATGTAATATTGAAACAAAGAATGTAGGAATCGGAACAAAAATGAAGCTAACTGTAAATTAGATATGAATATACAATTTAGAAAATCAGGATAGTTGCAAAAATTATTATTTTACACAGGACAGCTGCAGCATTCAAAACATAGCTAGCATAAACATAATAAATATGTATAATGAACTGTATTACGGCAGTTTAAGTAGAAACCTCAAAGTTTTCTTGTTGTAAATAAAATTAAAAATAAGTGGCCAGCTGATGCACTTTTTTAAGTAACTTCAAATAAATGAGTTTACAATTTTATTCCATGTTTCTATATTAAGATGGCTGTTCGTTAATACTGTAGACTATTTTCATCACTAAGAGGATGATCAGTCATTGCGGTTTTTATTTTGCTATCCGTTAGGATCCAGGTGTTATAAATCACTATATTACCCAAATAAGTGAACTGTATAAGTTATTAAAATATTTGTAAGCACGGAAACAGTAGCGCGTTACCGCGGAGACCGTAATATTATAGTAGCACTATTTCATCTCATAAACAGATGTCGTTCACGTAAAATTCTCGGGGTGAATGTGTACAGCGATATACGAGGCTCCTAATACGCTGTGCGATACCATCATCCGCAGCCTTTCTTTTCCCATGATGCAGTAAAACTACTGTTCTCAGTCCGAAAGTCGTAGCATTTGTTATCGAACAGCTATTAAGAATCGAAGGGTAACGTAAACTTTTTATGCGCACGGCGGATCGCTCATCTTGTTTTGATGTCATAAAACGTGAACTTTGTCGAATTGTAAATCTGCAGCATGCCGTGATCGGGGACTTACCAGACGTTGTGGCAGAACACGGTACCTAATGCATCCAAAGTGGCTATTGTCTAGATTGTAGCAGAAGTAGATGAAAAAGGGCGGCTTTCGGATGTCACGCGACGATATCCCATTCATTATCAAATTTATTGGGAAGAAAATAACCGAAGGAAAAATTACCTCAGCCTACACTTCAAATTAGGCTACACATGTTACTTAACGTCTAACATAAGTGAATGACATAAATACACTGGATTCCACCAGCAGGATAGTATTTTCAGTTTGTTCAATAGCATCGATTACCAACTATTTCACAGTTGAGTTGGATATAACCTTAGCTTCACTTTCACATTCTTCTCGTATTAAGTTACGAAAGGCACACTCAAATTTTTTAACCTTTGCAAATACCTCTTGTTTATTAAGAGGCTGCTGACCCATTGCTACAAAGTTAACAAATTGTGTGTGCTTTTTGCTGTGAAGCATTTCTGCAAATGTTTCACCTTTGTAGTACAAGTTGCAACGAGAGGAACCAGTATTTTGCCATCGTTACAAAACGCATGTTTTAGAAATTTTGTCTTTAATTATAAATGAAGGAGCACAGTGTAGCAATACGTTACGAGGGCTGTTCAATAAAGAATGATCATAATTTTTATGGTCACAAATTTTGGCACTAAAATTTAATCTTACGATATTCTGTTAGCTTAATGTGCAACAAATACGCCGTAGTAGTATCATTGTTGGGACTCCTGGTTCCCGCCTGTGAGAAGTCAGACATGTTCAGTATCGCCTACCGCTGCGATGGAGGTAACACGCGAGAAACAATATGCGGCTTTGAAATTCTGTCGTCTCGATGAATTTTCAGCTGAGGCCTATACAATGTCACAGGAGACCTATAGAAAGTCTGTTTTTCTCCTATAGCACAGCTCGTAGGTGGTTTAAAATGTTTAAAGACGGGAGACAATCAATTTTAAAGGAACGTGGACCTGGTGCTCCAGTTACTGCTTTTACGGAAGAAAACATGAACACTGCTGCTCTCATTGTGAGAGAGTAGCGACGAATTACCTTAAAATCACTTTCTGAAAAACTGAACATTTCATTGGGTGCCACCCACACATTGGTGACAGAAAAATTACACACGACACGTGTTTCTGTGCTATGGGTTCCAAGACTGTTGATTCCCGAACAAAAGGACATTCGCGTGCAGGTCTAAAGTTGATTTTAGAGGAAGATCCGGAGTTTCTTTCAAATGTTATCACTGATGATGAAAATTGGCTACATTATTTTGATACTGAGAGCAAACAGCAAAGCTCAGTGTGCAAATCTCCTTCATCACCAACCCCTCAAAAAGCAAAAGTGGTTGCTTCTGCTGGGAAACTTATGGTCATCTCATTCTTTGATATTCATTCCCGGCCGCTGTGGCAGAGCGGTTCTAGGCGCTTCAGTCCAGAACCGCGTTGCTGCTACGATCGCAGGGTCGAATCCTGCCTCGGGCATGGATGTGTGTGATGTCCTAGGTTAGTTAGGTTTAAGCAGTTCTAACTAGGGGACTGATGACCTCAGATGTTAAGTTCCATGGTGCTTAGCGCCATTTGAACCATTTTGATATTCATGGAATGGTTTATCAGCATGTTGTACCTGCACACACATCAGTAACTGGACAATACTACAGGGATGTCCTGAAAACATTGCTAGTTTATATTAGGCGCAAAAGACCTCATTTCCGTGAAGCAGGCTGGATGCCGCACTACGATAATGCGCGGCCGAATGCTGCCAATGTTGTTGCTGAATATCTTGCAAAAATCAACGTGAAGTGCATCCCTCACCCTCCCTATAAACCAGATTTAGCTCCACGACTTTTTTCTATTCCCTAACATGAAGAAACGCCTTCGTGGGAGGCATTGTCAATCATCAGAAGCAGTGGTGAAGGCTGCGGAGGCGGACCTCTCAAAAATGGTTTCCGGCATGTATTTGAAGACTGGCAGAAACGCTGGGACAAGTGCATCGCATTGATGGGCGACTACTTTGAGAAGGGTCATCAAAATTAGGAAGATGAGTCAAAAATGTTGTCAAAAATAAAAGATTATTCTTTATTGAACAGCTGTCGTACAACGTCCTGACTGGCTTATTTTTCACACATTTCACTTTAGAACATATTTCTGTCACACACACACACACACACACACACACACACATATATATATATATATATATATATATATATATATATATATATATATATATATATATATAAAACGAGATACCACACATGCCGTTCATTCACGGTATACATATAGCATTCTAATACTACATAAGTGTAGTAAACATATTTACGCAGGTTACCCTGAATTTAACTGGATAAGGTAACTGTTTGAGAATAGTTTCTCTCAAACACTTACCGGACACTTCCTCTCTCAATATTTCATCAACTTCAAAAACATGGTTATTGTTTTCTTTATAGTGGAAAACCAGAAATACGACCAGTCCCATTTCACATTCTGGAAACTATATAAAGTAGGCTTATGCTATCGGATGCCATACCCGAGACATGTACTGGAATACAGGTGACCTCCCGGTGTCTCATTGATAACATTTTCCGCTTGTGCTGCTGGAGGCGCTCGCAGTCACAAATGCTGAAATCGAACGCTTCCTATAATAAAGCAAAAGCAACTTCAGAACTTAGTCTGTGATTCAGCACCACGTAAAATTAATTTTATTGTCACCTTACAACAGCACGAAAACAATATTAAAGATGGCCCTTAATATTTGTGCCATTACACTGTCACATAAATTCACGTTAACTGTGATAAGTAACACAGCATTGTTTACTTGCTTAAATAATTATTCACATTTACCTCCTTAGCAACAACTGTTGAAGTGCGTTTGCATTCAGTAACATATTCAGAATGTTTATCTGAGTCGTAGCTATTCACATCATCGTCATATTTGTACAAATTGTCCCTGAAAAGCAGTTTCTGGCACCAAAACCGGACGCGTTACTACAACTGACAGCCACGTCTTCGGCGCTTTCCACTGTTTATATGCACACATCCTGCCAACGGTAAAGTAAAGAGGGCATGGATGTGTGTGATGTCCTTAGGTTAGTTAGGTTTAAGTAGTTCTAAGTTCTAGACGACTGATGACCTCAGAAGTTAAGTCGCATAGTGCTCAGAGCCATTTGAACCATTTTTGAAGTAAAGAGTCAGAGCTACCATTTCACGGTTTATCATACAACTATCAACTAATACGAATAAAGTACTTCATAAACAATGTTTCACGTGCAATAACTGTTTCCTCCATAATTTTTTGGGCATTCACCCGTGATATTATTAACATTTGCGCAAACAAAGTTGACACCCGGCGCGGTGGCTGCTGGGAGTGACAGCACATTGGAAATACCTTCACGGTCGCTCCCATCAGCCACCGCGCCGGGTGTCAACTTTGTTTGCGCATATAGTACTTGTTCCGTCATTCTGGCAAAATTTCAGCCATTCTCAAAGCGAGTCGCTAGCAAGCTTTTCAAATCACTTAGTATATTACTGTGGAGTAAAAGCGCGTACAACAATGATAACATTTTTTAAAATTATTATTGGGTTCTAGCATACATATAAGGACGAAAAAAAAAAAATGTATTCCAAGAAGGAGTTGTGCGACATAAACGTAAGTTGTAGGCGTGTTTCTACATCTGAAAGATGACGTCTCATCAAATTTCTCGCTAGTCGCATACTAGTGGCCTAGTAGACCCACTATGAGAATGCAAATCAGGTTTGCTTTAAATACGCACTGTAACAGTCATGAACGTTAGTTTCTTCTGAGATCGAAAGTGGTGAGTTGATCTTACTCAAGAATGTCTTCAAGGTGACAAAGGTGCCTTTATCAGCACCTCATGGTGCTTGAACGAAGTCGTGTAACAGAGTTACGAGAAGCCCGACGTTCCCTATGCGAGACTGCAGAAAGACTTGACAGAAATGTAGCCACTGTACATGATTGCTCAAAAACTGGTTCAAAATGGCTCTGCTATGGGACTTGACATCTGAGGTCATCAGTCCCCTAGAACTTAGAACTACTTAAACCTAACTAACCTAAGGACATGACACACACATCCATGCCCGAGGCAGGATTCGAACCTGCAACCGTAGCGGTCGCACGGTTCCGGACTGAAGCGCCTAGAACCGCTCGACCACAGCGGCCGGCCATGATTGCTGGCAGCGGTGGTCACAAGAATGTACGATCGCAAGAAGACCAGGCTCCAGACGGTCACGTAGCGATACCGGGTGGGAAGACCATCGCGTTCGGTATGTGGCTCTGGCGAATCATAGTGCACCTGCAGCAGCAATTCAAGCATCAGTTGGCACCCCAGTTACACAACGAACTGCTACAAAGCTCCGTGCCAGACGTCCTGTTGCGCGTACGCCATGGATCCCAAAACCACCGCCATTTACGACTTCAGTAGTGT
The DNA here is from genome assembly GCF_021461385.2 of Schistocerca piceifrons. Taxonomy (NCBI): domain Eukaryota; kingdom Metazoa; phylum Arthropoda; class Insecta; order Orthoptera; family Acrididae; genus Schistocerca; species Schistocerca piceifrons. The sequence continues at coordinate 152,168,407 of NC_060138.1, read as the reverse complement.
CAAGCAAGAACTGAATGTTCAGATGTGTGTGAATTCCTAAGGGGCCAAACTGCCGAGTCATCCGTCCCTAGACTTACTCACTACTTCAACTAACTTATGCTAAGAACAACACACACATCCATGCTAGAGGGAGGACTCCGATCTCCGGCGGGAGGGCCTCGCAATCCGTGACGTGGCGTCTCTAACCGCGGCGGTCACACCGCGCGGCAAGCGTGAACTGACTGGAAGGTAGGATGGAGCCTGTTGTGTTTTTTGAATGAAAGCTGGATCTGCCTCAGTACCAGTGCGGCCGTGTGTTGGTTAAAAGGAGGCCAGTTGAGGACCGGCAACCAACCTGTCTGCGTCCCAGACACACTGCACCTACGCCTGGACTCCGCTCTAGGGGGTGATTTCCTAAGATGGCAGGAGCACTCTCGTGGTTATCCCACGCATTCTGACAGCAAATTTATACGTCAATCTGGTGATTCGACATGTTGTGCTGCCATTCATCAACAGCATTCCTGAGGGCGTTCTCCAACTGGATAACGCTCACCCACATACCGTTTGTGTAATCCAACACGCTCAACACGATCTATAAAGTATCGATGACATGCTGCCTTCGCCTGCAAAATCACCAGATCTGTCTCCAATCGAGCTCGTATGGGACATCATTGGTTGACAATCGAGCGTCATTCACAAACAGCATTAACCGTTCCAGTATTGATCCGTCAAGTGCAATAGGCATGCCATCCGGCACCCGTACAAAACCACGCATGCAGTATACAAACTTGCATTCAACTTTCTGGCCGTTAAACCAGTTATTAATGTAGTTAAAAAAATGTTCAAATGTATGTGAAATCTTATGGGACTTAACTGCTACGGTCATCAGTCCCTAAGCTTACACACTACTTAACCTAAATTATCCTAAGGACAAACACACACACCCATGCCCGAGGGAGGATTCGAACCTCCGCCGGGATCAGCCGCACAGTCCATGACAGCAGCGCCCTAGACTGCTCGGCTAATCCAGCGCGGCTATTAATGTAGTAGCATTTCACATTTGCAATGGCTCATCTCGTGCTTACATTAACTTGTGATCACTTAAATATGTTATCTAGACAAATGTATTCCCAAAACTTCACTACTCTACATTAATTATTTTTTGGTATTACGATGTTTTTCGTCAGTGTACTTTTTAGTTCGAAAAAATTAAAAGGATAGACAAATAAAGAGGAGTAATTTAAAAAAAATGAAGAAACTGCAGGCCAGTTGCTTAATTCACAATCTTTTACTGGGCACACGACCGGTTTCGGAACAGTTACATTTCCATCAGATGTTGAAAAAATTAAAATCACTTAATCACCTGAGGTCATCTACATCTACGTGGTTACTCTGCAATTCACACTTAAGTGCCTGGCAGGGGGTTCATCGAACCATTTTCTTACTACTTCTCTACCATTCCACTCTCGAATGGCGCATGGGTAAAATGAACATCTAAATCTTTCCGTTCGAGCTCTGATTTCTCTTATTTTATTATGATGATCATTTCTCCCTACGCAGGTGGGTGTCAACAAACTTTGGAAAAGAAAGTTGGTGACTGAAATTTCGTAAATAGATCTCACCGCAAAAAGGACCGCCTTTGTTTCAGTGACTGCCATCCAAACTCGCGTATCATATCAGTGACACTCTCACCCCTATTGCGCAGTAACACGAAACGAGCTCCCTGCTTTGCACTTTTTCGATGTCCTCCGTCAATCCTACCTGGTAAGGATCCCACACCGCGCAGCAATATTCCAGCAGCGGACGGACAAGTACCAAATGTAGAAAGAAAGCGTGTAAACCGTCTGATGATGAATCGCAACGATTCGAAACCGGTAACGGTTTCCTTTGAATAAAGGAACTCAAAGTAAATTTGTGGCTGGTTGCTGTCCTAACACGATCAACATTTATCTGATTTCTTTTAGTACCCATGTGGATGCCCTCGCACTTTTCTTTGTTTAGTGCCATTCTCTCTCCAGTGTTGTCACAGAACGAACGTTTCGTAAATTTACCTTCAGATTAGAAATGCTGTATGTACTCATTTAAGCTATTAGAGGGCGTGCTGAAAAGTAATGTCTCCGAATTTTTATCTGAAAACTGGTAAAGATTTTTAAATAAAATAAAGTTTATTAACATTCAAGATCTTTTTCTTCATATCTACATAATTATTTCTCAACACAGTCACCCTGGCGACGAACAAATTGTCATAATTAAGGGAAAGGTGCTACATGTGTGGATGAACTCTTCTGCGGTTAGAAACTCGATTACAACACATTGTTCCTCTCGCAATGACGTAGTTACGTTACAAACCGCCGTGTTACCCGTTACAATTCCGAACCGTCGAGCGAGAGAGGGCTGCAACTTGCGTCAGCGAAGCGGAAAAGTCGACTGAGTAGTAGAGTATCAACTGATATTGAGAACAGAATAAAAAATTCGGAGGCATCACTCTTCAGCACGTCCTCGTAGATACAGTTGACAGTTGATCACTCGTTTGTATTAACGCAATGAATTCAGTTCGTGGATTAAGTGCAGTAGCCACAATTCCTTTTAGATAGTGATGTCTTCTTGTGCTATAAACTTAGCTCTGGCTTCATTTGCACTCCTGGTTGTATCTCCAAGAACTGAATTGTGGAAAGTTGCTGCCAGTGTCCGAGGATGGAGAGCTCCTTTAAATTTTCTCTCTGCCTTTCTCATGGAGGTTGCACTGGAATAGGTTGTCATTTACACCAGAAATTGCTGCTTCATCACATTGACAGCAGGGTGTCTGTAATCGTCAATTCCATGCAAGTGGGCGGGGCGAGGTCCTTGATTGAAATGCATTCTCACAATGGACGCTGTCATTTTTCTTGAATGTCTGGAATTTATAAAGCATACCTGGTACGAACGGTTGTGTATTTGCATGGCTTTTACTTCTTGTTTTCTGACCTTCGTTCCATTCTTGGTGCTACGGAAGAATCGCTTAATGTTTTACTTTCAGGAGGAAATTTGTGTACCGGAGTTGCATCTCCCTATGTCTTCCACTGCTAACTGCATCTCTCACTAGTCCAGCAGCTTGTCATTGTATTTAATGTGGGACTGAGATTTAATCCATACAAATTAAACGATTTCACCAGTTTTGATTCCTTAACAAAATGGTTCAAATGGCTATAAGCACTATGGGATTTAACATCTGAGGTCATCAGTCCCCTAGACTTAGAACTGCTTAAACCTTACTAAGGACATCACACACATCCATGCCCGAGGCAGGATTCGAACCTGCGACTGTAGCAGCAGCGCGATTCCGGACTGAAGCGCCTAGAACCTCTCGGCCACAGCGGCCGGCGTTTCCCTAACAGTAGAGGTCTACTTGATCGAGTGTATTTACTAGTTCTTTTGTTCCACTTCCTATAACTAATTAATTTCAGAATGATTTGCGAGTTGGAAAATTTCCAGGGATTTTGAGGAATCTTATGTAGCCGGCCGCGGTGGCCGTGCGGTTCTAGGCGCTGCAGTTCGGAACTGCGGGATTGCTACGGTCGCAGGTTCGAATCCTGCCTCGGGCATGGATGTGTGTGATGTCCTTAGGTTGGTTAGGTTTAAGTAGTTCTAAGCTCTAGGGGACTGATGACCTAAGATGTTAAGTCCCGTAGTGCTCAGAGCCATTTGAACCAATCTTGCGTATTTTATTGCCTGCATAATAGCAAATGTTTGAGCTATAAACATGGAGGCACAGCATGGTAATTGAAACTTCCTTTCTTCCGCAGTTTGTGGACAGGAAAGAGTTAATCCTGTATGATTTTCCGGATCCATTTATGAGCCATAACCATGTATATGAGTATATCCCGATCACTTTGCTGACAGGGGCAATGCAGGTGAAAACTGCCAATATCCATTTCTTTTGCTGGAACGATCGCCATACGAGTATGTTACAAAATGTAATTAAGAGCAGTAATAATCATATAGGAACATTACAACGAATTCCGTTCGGTTTATTTCATTTTGCAGATAATTCCAGAGTTCTTACCGGTTTACAGTCATTTCCACAAGAAAGTGTTCGCCGTCATCGGTATGAAATAGAAGACACTATTATAAATATGTGTTTACATGAAAATACGTGTTATTACTAATCGCACAGTTACCTTTTAGATAATCCAATCGTCGCCATTATCGTTCATAGTTTGGCACCTCAGCCCTCTCTCCGGTAACTATCGACTGATCCACTTTGCAACGATGTCTTTGACTTTCTAAGAATTTTAACAGCAGCTCCATTTGAAATCTTTTGTCCCTGGAGATGATTTACAAGGAACACTGCCTCGTGGCGCTTCAGATATTTACCACTCATTTTAAACTGCAACCGACAAAACAAAACATTCAGCTCTCACACTGTTTGTCTCCACACTGTGAAAAAAGCTCATTGATTACAAATTTATGACCACTACCACAGACGTCGCTGTGGACGCTACATGTAACATTATGGCATACTCTTTCTTGTGGAACTGACTCTATGACACTACTGTTTCCACGCATTTCTATAATTCCTGATGTGAGAGAGCGTTTCACACTATTTTATCAGTGGATGGTTAGTGTCTGCCATTATTTGTAAAATATAACGATCATACAGCATTGTTCTACGGTTATGTAGAGGCATTTCTGGGAAGGGCGTTGACGGGGAAAGAAAGCATAGCTCCTAGGCAGATATGTAGGCTTTCGTACTGCAGTTTGTCCAGAAGTGCTAGGTACTTCTTAGCAGCGCTGTCATAGAGCACGTACCCATAATCTACGCACGGTGTAAAGTAAGCAGACTGCTTGGGTGGGCTCTAATAACAGTGTTCTCACCTATCTGATAATGTTCAATGCTTTTTCACATTTACTTACTTCGGTTTGGATGTGAGATGCCCATCTCATTCTTGAATCAATCACATTGCGAAGAAATCTATACTGTTCTTGTTTGTTTGTATTTTATGGGTATAGAGTCTTACACCGTTGGAACAGCCTAGTATAGTACGTATTTTGAAAGGAAAAGTTACCGACTTTTCTGTTGAAACCTTTATTCCACGTTTGTGTAATACCTGGTCCAGTACATCCATTACCTTTAACATTTTACACACAGCGTGGTCCAGATCGTTGGTCGACACATAAATACAAATATCCTCTGCATACTGGGTAATTTCCACAAGGGAGGAATAATTCTCTCCATTTCGTCTGTATGGAGTGCAAAGAATAAATGTCCTCTTTCCACTAAAATATAAGCAGTCCATTTTCTCTTATTTTATATGCCATATCAGTATGGTTTTTACGTTCGACTGCAGGATACAATTCGCATCTCAGTATTTTGCACTATCGTCGATAACAAATGGTCAGACAGCAGACGCCTATGCATGTCCACCTTGCGTAAAATTGGAAAAGAAAACTTCCACTATTTTGCCACGAAAACTACCGATCAGCACATAATGTACTCATTATTTCAAAACCATCATGGGAATAAAGAAAAAAGTGGGAATTTAACTCCGAAGAAAAAACATCTATGTTAATGCAGTTACTTTCAGCTTGATGGACAATTGACAGAACCTGAGAGCGTTTCTCATGTCCAAATCACTGTCTGTAAATAAACTGTCATGTACGTGTGCATTACAGACATTTCATACATGCGAAATAATGTTAGATAATACAGTCTTTCATGCCATTAACTCACATATCGGAAGAAACCCAATCATTTTATGTTCGACAACAACATACTATAATTCCAGAGGACATTGCTGTTTTGTACACTATGGCAAGTCGTCTTTTACTAATGATATTCTGTATCACACCGGCGTTTACAAAACAAATCGTGAGAGCCTTTCATGTCACAGAACCTCCTATAAGATTTTACCATGTGTATCTCTTCTGTTACATTTGATATTCTTGATGCATAATGCAACTCTACCGACATGTCTGTAAATTTCCTATCATACAACAGATTCTTGCATTTTAGTTGTGTAAGCGATTTGATCATCACAATTTGTTTCACGCAATCTACTCACATGTCGGGAAAATTACTATCATTTCTAGGTTCCACAACAAACTATATTTCAAGTGGTCTCTACTTTAAAATAGAGGTTGTGAAGTGTGAAATAACACACACTTGCAGTAACATGAATTTTTTTAAACACACAATTGTGATGACAATAATAAAAACAGTCATGATTTCACAAGAATAAATACAGCCGATTTCTATTAATTTCATGACCAAAATTAGTATAGGTTTAAGAGCACTATCTGCATCAAAATGTTAACCAGTTTTACAAGTTCTTCTAATAGAACCTCCTAAAAGAATTTAAGCTTCTCTCTTTTCCGATATATTGAAAAAACAAATACCATCTGCATCTTGACATGGAGCAGATTACATACACACATATCGCTCTACTGGAGCGTATGGCCAGTGCACGAAGTCACTTGCACAGATTTGCATAAAGTTTTGTCGACTTGGGAGACCATATCCAACAGGCCACCAATCAGAAGAGAGGGTTCCTGCATTGGTCCTTCATAAGCAGTTTAATACATTGTTTTATCAGCTGTAACACATCCAAGCAGTGTGTGACTACAGCTTTGTACACTGCCACAAACTTTGTTTTTTTTTACCATGACTTTGAGACTTGTGACAGCTGCTAAACCAACAATAACATGTTTCAATCATTTGGCTCCTACAGAAGGCTGAACAGTGCTTGGAGTAAACTGTGCAGCTCCCACAACACTCATTGGTAGAAATAAATCACAGAGGCTATGTTACCCATTGACAAAAATGTGGATGACATCACAACGTATGGAAACTGGAAGAGTTTGCGACATTGTAAACCGTTTACAATAGCTATCTAAAGTTTATGACCTATACAGTTAGTCTCATCTTCCACAGCAACGGGGTAGTGAATGTCTCGGTGTTCCATTTCAAACAGCATTGTTTCTTCAGTTGGCAACCATGTATATGATTTCTGTTCCAGTGCTGACCATCCTCTGAAGGAGTTGTTCACAACATGCACAAGTTAGCAGAAATAAAAGAGGTATTGTTGTCTCATTGGAGAAAAAGAATTAAAAAAAAAACAGAAAAGTGTACATCGTAGCATATGGAAATAGGATGAGTCTGCAGCTTGGGGAATGATTCCAAACAACTGACTGAAGGTGATGACCTCTAAATTTAATCCTATATTCCAGAGTGACAAGTAGCAGACATCCAGTGTTCCGCCAAGGCTCCTTCCATCTCAACCTAGTGGTGTCAGTCAATCATTATGTGGTAACCAACAGCCTTGACCTACCAGATTGTTGGGATGGGAAAGATGCTGTTTATATGGGGCAATGCATGGTAATACACATCGCAGTTGATAGCACAGTCAATTTTAGCAATATTACCAGTTGTTCCGTAATTTCAATGCTAGCTAATGACACAGTAGATTGTTTCCCATTTTCTGTATCATCGCTAAATCACCCTTCCACTTCTTTGCAGATACTATATACTGGATTGAAAATGCAAGTAGAGGACTGTGCAGCACGTCTTTTCAGTCATGTATATCAAAGTATACCAGTTGTTCCAAAATTTCAATTCCAGCGATTGACACTGCACAATCACCGCTAAATCATCCCCCCACTACTCTGCAAGTACCATACGCTAGATTGCAAATGCAGATTGATGGCAGTGCAGTATGTCCATTCTGCCATATACATCACGTGTAAAGTAGACATGAGAGATTCGCACTGATAGATCAGACAGTTTAGCAGTAAAGTGTGGATTATAAATGATGAAACTCCAGACAGATGGAATTTGAAACATTTCTCGTAAATCAACTGTGCTATCAATTCTGAAGCCTTATTCCACTGTCTAAAGACAGTACCAGTAGGTACCGACATGAATTAAATAATTGTAGAGCATAGACCCACACTCAAATGATTACGGGTTTCTGCACTTAAAAATGCTATTTTGTTTAAGCCATATGGATTCCGAAGTATTAATCATGCAGAATGCAATGCTCTTAATACTCTAATGCAGGATATATTTGTTCAGAAACATATACACAAATACCACACAAGTTCCCTACCCCAATCACTATGGTGACGAACTTTAAAATAATAAAAGTATTTCCTTCTATATTATTCTGGTGTCCTAGGAAGGCATAGCCAGTATATATCCATCACCCGAGCTACTCATAAACTAACTAAAACTCAGTCTGGAGACTGCTGCTCTGTCTCTCAGGAAGTTAACGGATTTTACACATCTTTATAAGTCGGAAGTCCGCAGCTCGTGGTCTCGCGGTAGCGTTCTCGCTTCCCGAGCACGGGGTCCCGGGTTCGATTCCCGGCGGGGTCAGGGATTTTTCCTGCCTCGAGATGACTGGGTGTTGTTGTGTCGTATTCATCATCATCATTCATCCCCATTACGGTCGGAGGAAGGCAATGGCAAACCACCTCCACTAGGACCTGGCCTAGTAAGGCGGCGCGAGTCTCCCGCGTCGCTCCCCTACGCTCTGTAAAGGAGTATGGGACTCATCATCATCATCATCATAAATCGGAAACGTACGTACCCCCAATCACACTTCCTGCATCAGTCTCTTATCAATAATAGTAGGAGTATTGGGTTTGACAGATGCGACTATGTCTCACTAGGAAATAGAGGGAAGAAAAATGGACATAAATATCTTCGATAGCTGATAGAGTGTGGTACCGCCCACATCCTGCTGCATGAAAATGCACACGCAGAACCAGCAACTTCTCGCAAGGGAGTAAGAACCATGATCAGTGGCCAAAGAAGAAGTAACGGTCTTATTGCTCTTTACAGTAGCATCAGCACAGCTCTGGTAGCATTCCTATTGCACAAAGAAATCCTGCTCTGATGTTAGGTGATTTGCTAATGTGTAGGGTAATATAGCAATTTCGTACTGAAACCACATCTCTGGTGTACATACCCCTCTCACACTTTTAAAGGTGATATATTTCACATTGGTCCATTCTCCTACAGAAACTCTAGGGAATGGCTTAAGTCTGATAAACACACTGATTCTTCTCCTTAATACTTAAGGAATAACATTGTTTGTGAGAACCACCCATAATTAGGTAATAACTATATTCAACTGCATGTGTGAGAACACAATTACGGACTGAAATACACGTGTTTTGCCTGCTTTAATATGGTGCCACTGTGTAATACTTATGTCTGTTTTGCTGGAGTATGTCTTACGAAAACCGACACAGTTTACAGGGGCAGGAGGACGGTTAAAAGTGAATGCAACCAGAGCATTATTTTTAAGCTTTTCTCGGTCTTGAGTGTACGGTGTGGCGTGCGGTTAGGATTGCGGTATTTTACAAATCGTGGCCAGGACTACAACAAAACCAATTAATTATAATTAGCGTAACATGAGGTTTCATTTAATCGCTGCCTCTCCCAGCTAAAGATAGTCTGCTAAAAAAATCTCCATCTGGGAAAGTGTAACAATGGTGTCTGTCAAGCAGTGTAAATGGCACTAAATTTTTTCTCAATATTGATCTCACACAGTTTAGTGAACTATTTTTCAAGGTGGCAACACATTTGGTTAAACAAAATGAACAATTTTTAGACACAATACCAAACACGCACAACATTAACGTATTCTTTTCTGTCAAAAGACATTTCCTAAAAGTTCTTACGAAATAATCAGGATTCATACATTAACAGAGAACAATTTCACCACGTAAGATGCTGTTTGCACCATATTTAAAGAGTATTTACAATTTAAGTCGAATTTATGATTTCTGAGTGGGTTCTGGCCCACGAATACACAATTATTATCGTAAAAATTGACCATCAAGATTCATATGAGCTTTGTAATTTGATTTAAAACTGTCGCGGCAATATTTCACTAAGATGGTGGCTAACATAAGACAATCATTTATCGAATCTGGTTCAGGCGTTGTTTTAGTCTCAACAAATAATACATATTAAACCTTTTCTTTGCCTTAACTAAATGCATTAACATTTAAAAGTATTTTTTCCATGTTATTGATTTCAATTGCACGGGAACTCTATTCTTCAGATATTACTTAACAACATAATACAGTTTTTTACCAACCTCAGTGCCTCAAGACATGAATCACGTCCGATCATTACAACAGTTCCAAGACCACCTACAATAAATCAGACCTTAAGGCAGATATCGATAGTTGACAATATGACGGCAATCGTGGGGGAAACAAACCAGCGCGCTTGTGTTTCCATAACGCGTGTGTGTAACATTGCACACGTGACGTTCAAGAGAAGCAAAAGCATTTATTACTAGCTGTTATTTATGCTAGATGCTGTGAATGTCGTAGCAAATGCTACGCTAGTATTTATTTTCTTGATTCTGTAGTAAGTTCGGTATAATTTAAAGTGTAAACTGTTCTTGCAATGGGTTGTAGCTGTTGTGTACCAGGATGTAAATCCAACTACGGCAAAACATACGATACCTCAACATTTAAGTTTCCCGAGGAAACAGCATTGAGGAACAAATGGATTAAAGTAATTCATAGAGATAATTTTGAAGCGAACGATAAAGCTGTGGTATGTATTAAGCATTTTGAACCTAAGTTTGTGGTTAGGGAAGATATTTTTCCTGTGGAAAATAGTGAACCAATACGTGTGCCACGAAAAATACCAAAACTAACAAATGATGCAATTCCAACCATCTTTCCTAATCAACCATCTTATCACACAGTACCAGTTCCTAAGGAAAGGAAGAATCCTGAAGATCGTGTTCAACAGCTACTAGAATGTGATGAATGTAGTTTCAGTAAGTGGCGCGAAAATGACAATATACCTGACTTTCAGCATTTTAAAAGCGAAGTGCAGAAAAGGAATGTTTGTCCATTTACAATTTTAGTAAAGGATGACTAGACCTACGTATCTTTCATTAAATTAAAGGATTATTCAGTCAGTGATGTGCCATTAGTTTCAGTGTGATTCAAGATACCAAGTTCCTTGGAAGTAAAAGTGTTTCACAAAAATGTCTGTTTGCCTACAGAAACCTTGAAATGGATACTACAGTTTGGAGAGGAAGAGAACTTGAAATGTGACAAGTGGACGAAATTTAACAATCTGGTGAGTCACCTAAATGGTTTCACAGATAACTCTACTGGCACCATTGACAAGATTATAATTTTAGTCAATGTTCTCAAACAATCACTGAAAGCTGGTAGCAATTTTGACACTGAAATAGCACCTAAAATAGAATTTGTTTTGGAGCAATTACAACTTGCAGTAACAAAGCAAAATAGAAATTCTCCTGAGCTTTTGATATGGGCAGCAACCATTTGCTTTTCATTTGAGAAAAACAAATGTGTTAACATTACCTCATCCTGTCTATTTAAGGTAGTTTCTAAGCACAATGGGTCCAAATAAACCTTGTATTGGTCCATCACAGGTAGCTTTTTTGAGGGAAAAAAATAAATTTCTTCAGGGAAGAGACAAGGTAATTTCAGTGATGCTAGATGAAGTTTATGTTAATTCAAAATTGTCTTATAAGGCAGGAAAGATACTTGGTATTGCTTTACAGGTTTGTATTACAAATCCAGTTGCTCCATCCAAATTTCTCTTTGTTCTGTTTGACAGTGTGTACTTGCTTAAGTGTGTCAGAAATTACTGGTTGAATGGAAAAAATGAATCCTTCATAATGCCAAATATTGAGGATACATTTGCTTTCATCAACACCTCTCTACACAGTGATGAAGGGAATGCTGCGTGTGAATATACTGTCAGTGACACAAAGTTTTTAGATTTGAGGAACCTGTTTCATTCTGAGAAAAATAAACTGTTGAAACTTGCCCCAAAGCTAGTGAGAAAGGCAGTATATCCAACTTCTATTGAGAGACAGAATTTTACCCTTGCTCTCAGTGTTTTTGATTCTAAAAATGTGACAGCACTAGAAATTTTGAAAAGTCAGGGGATTGAGATTTCTGATGGCACTATTCAGTTTTTGAAATTAATCATTAAATGGTGGACAGTTTCTAATGTACAGCATCCCATGAAAGGCAAATACACATCAGATGATAATTCTAGCCCAATCACTGGACCTACTGACTCCAAACTTGTGTTTCTTGAAAATTTGAAAACATTTCTTGATATCTGGCATGCATTGCCTACTCATGGAAAATTAACCAATGAAACATATACTGCTTTCTCTCACACACTTGCAACAACAGTTCAGTTATGCAGATACATTTTTAACACTTACGACTGGTCCTCCATTCTTACAGCAAAATTACACAGGGATGCTTTGGAAGCAAGATTTGGAACTTATAGAAGGCTAAGTGGCTGCACATATAATGTTTCAGTTGAGCAAATCTTGGAATCTGAGAGGAAACGGAAAGTAATAAGTCTACTAAAGCTCAGATCTACTAAACATGGTGAATTTACATCAAATGATTTTGCAGCAAAAGTACATTACAGCATAAAACACAAACGTATGATAATTTAGATAAATTAAAACCTGCTCTAGAGGAACTAGCAAACATTCCCATGATGGATGAAGATTTGAAAGCCTTGGTTTGTATTGCTAGCTACACCAGCAAAACAGTGCTTGAAAAGCTGCAAAAAAAGGTGGAAAATGTTCAGGCTGTGAAGAAATGTTACAGACAGAGGATGAAATTTTGTTGCAGTGTGAAACCAAAGAACTCCTTTCCTATTTCAACCAACTGAATCGTGGGGGACTGAAGTGTCCTTCTTCTGTAATGATTTTCTTGTGTTGTAATATATATAAACTCTTTCAAGTTCTGATTAGCGGCACATATGAACCAGAATTTCTCAAACTTGAAAATCAGAGAGATGCAGTACTTGCCTTATGAACTGAATTGTGTGAAAATGCCATTAGTAACCTCAGTGATGTGTGCAAATGTGGCATTCCTTTAAAGACAACAATCAAGAAAAGTATTAAAGTGCTTTCAAATATTTTTATTAATAATTACACAAAACTGTTGAATGAAAAGTGTGTTTCAAAGGAAATTGCTCGAACACTAGTCAAACAAAAAAGATGAACGCATGAAAACATTGCAGCAAAATTAAAAAAACGCTAAGTGGCCAAGCTGAGTAGCAAATGAATCCAACAGGTACACAAAATCAAACCACTTCTAACATACTATGTAATGACAGTGACTAGAATTAACTGCGTATTGTGTAATACAATTTTGAGCTTTAGTTACACGCTTCATTTATTATTGCTATGTAGCTTCTATTTTGCAAATTATTATTAGTGTCCAATTGTGCCATTTACATGTGTTGTGTAGTAGTTTTTTGGATTTGATTTTGAGTTGCATCTCATAATTTTACTTCGTCATAGTAGTTATTACGTAATTTGTGGCTTTAGTGGCAACTTTTTATTTAAGTTTGAAGATAGAAAAATACATAGAAATACGACAGTTCTTACGCAATTTAGAATCTACTTTCCATTTATGAAGTTTGTAAATTATTCATTCGTATTAGGGTAGCGCTGAAATACTTGGCCTAGGACGGCCGCCATCTTGGTTTCTGTGTTGTGGTCGATGTATTGTAGGTGGTCTTGACAGTTCGAACAAGAAGGAGGTTTATTCTAGAAGAATCATAGATAACAAAAAATGAAGATTTCTAACTTTTTCACAGAAAATGAAATTATGTCACTGACAATCATTATTTATTATTATTTTAATATCGATGAAGTCCTTTTTTATTAGTGTCACGAGAATGTTCGCTCAAATTGCACACACAATCCTGTCGTGAATATTGTTCTGAATAAAATATAGTCGTGGATATTACACCAGGTACCCTCAACCCACCTCAGTTCCCTGCGTTTTGTGGTACTACTTCTTTAATTTTATGCATTCTCTGTCAATATGAGTAATTTTGCAAGTTTTTTTTCGTGATTTTACATATTTCGTTTGATTTTCCTCAGTTTTACATATTTGCCATGAATTCGTCGTAATTATACCAGAAACTCTATTCTTCAAATATTACTTAACAACATAATACCGTTTTTTACCGACCTCAGGTTTTCCTAGGTTTTATGTCACTTTTTCGCATTTTTCAAATATTTTTCCGTATTTGTATGGTCATATTGCCAGCATACACATATGTTGTTTAGTTTTATACGAGGATATTTGCGTCTCGTATACACCAACCTACAAAAAAATCCCTAGAATTCCCCTCTTCCTGATGATTTACGTGCATGTATTTTGGATAGGAAGATTCCCTTATACCCAGCTGAAACTCAACAAATGATGCAGACTGGAAACTCGCAGTATGGAAACAAATCCGTGTAGTGCTACGGCACATCAGAGAGCTTGTCTGCAGACTCGTGCAGTGGTACACTTAATGGAAACTAATACTTCATCAGATTCAGAAGATACCCAGTAGGGATCTGCAACAGGCAGCTGACATGTGTACAGAGTTGATTTCTGCTGATGCTCTAATATTTTACCCCCATATGTATATGCTCTTACTGCTTACCAGATTAGCTACGAATTTCTGAGACTGATACGTCACCACAACAATATCAGGACATCTAAAAACTTTAGATTTTTTTAAAACCTAGTAATAAGTTATTCGTTAGTTACAAGGGTGTCAACTGTGCTTAGCATGCTAGACCATGAGAGTTTCCCTTCCCTGTACCTATAGAGTTTGGAGCAACGTCGTTTGTAGACTAACACTTAGCAAGTTGCGCACGCGAACCGCAACCATCTGCTGCGAATGCATGCATATTACCAATCGTGAAGTCTCGATTTCAACCGTTTGTATGTCATTTTGAACAGTGCTACAGCCCTACAAAGAGCGAAAAAGTCTTCGAAAAACGACTCTGTGGGGGATGTAAGCACATTTAAATTCATCCTGCTAAAGAACACAACAGCTTCGATGCAAGCTACATTACCAATACTTCGTAACAATATTGCATACATTATCGTGTAATAACAACAAATCATGGCTTCCTGCTGCACCTATCATGCTTCCTTTTATATTTTTAAAAGATCCACAGTGACAGCACACAATCATCCCAGTTTAGTCATTTTGTTTGCTAGATGTCCGTTGGATGGAAGGAGACAATCCTTCATGCAAGTTAGTCTTATGTGTGTTACAGAACAGCGCATTAATTGGGCTTAGTGAAAATGTTTGAGGGATAGATTGCAACTGTGGAGGAGAAAAAGAAATTTTGAGGCAGACATCCTTTGTTTGCTGGCAAGTGGCTGGAAAACTGGATGCATCTGCTATTTTTATAAAAACACTATTCATTCTGAGACAGCTAGAATGCCTTTTATGCCCAGTGCCAGCTGCAGCCCTCGAAATATATGTTATTATCGCTAGGACACAGCTCTGGGAGGAAGATATTAACCTTCGAAAATAATTCTATTGTTTGTGACAGATGCCCAAAAAAGTGCGCCTCGAGAATGGCATTGAACATTACAGCCGTATGTCGATTTCCAACCGCACGCTGGCGTCCCCCTATGGCGTGAAAGTCAAGGGCTGGTGGACTGCTACCGTGGGCCTGAGAGTCAGGCGAGTGGTCACCGTGCAGACCGCCGAACACCGAGCAATGCGGCGCACATGGCGTGGAGCCCTTTCATCAAGCCCCCAGAGCAGAGCAGGAGATGATAGGCGGGTCCTTTAGTGTCCTGCGGTCGGCAGGAAGGAACTGACAGTCAATTTTAATGCACTTCATTACATTTAAAGAAAAAACTCCTTCTTGGCTCTGAGCACTATGGGACTTAACATCTATGGTCATCACTCCCCTAGAACTTAGAACTACTTAAACCTAACTAACCTAAGGACATCACACAACACCCAGCCATCACGAGGCAGAGAAAATCCCTGACCCCGCCGGGAATCGAACCCGGGAACCCGGGCGTGGGAAGCGAGAACGCTACCACACGACCACGAGATGCTGGCAACTCCTTCTTGGCATGCAACTAAATTTTAAATGCAAGAACGACAAGAAAACCCCACAACTCTTGTGGTGGCAAAGCAAATAAGGAAACAAGACCATGGAAGGAAATACTGACAAAAATCTACTCTACTAATTGCGCAATACAATGTGCTACTACAATGCTACGGCGAGTGTATAGAATGCCAGGGCCGGCGTAAGTACTGGCTGGAGCTGTTCCTAGCTGTAGGTAAACACTGCCGGTCTGACTATCCGAACATGCCTATAAAGCCAGGTCGATGGAGTGCTACATGTGTCATATGAGTTCTGTTTGATGGAACACTGTCACATGTTGTCTCGCGAAGTAGTTCCGTGTTTATTTGCAGAGTCTGTTTGTTTATATCGGCTGCGCTCCTGCAAGGACGTCGGCAACCCGTCTTGTGTGTCGGTTGTGTGGGCCCTCCAAATAAGGGGCCGCTGCGACATTTCTCCTTCTGGGAAAAAAAGAGCACAGCACCACAAACGTCCATAAGAGTAGAGGCATCCTGGTTGATCTCCATGGGTTGGTGCCCAGTAGGTGTTGAATGCAGCAATGCAGCATGGGCAGCTGGCAGTGGAGACAGCAGCTGAGGCGGAGACAGAAGCGGTGGTTCCGCCACAGGGTGGCCGGTGACAGTCACTGGCAGTCCCCCCGGGGCATCGTGGTCCACCAGATGGGGGCAGAGCTGGCTGAGGTGCCGGTGGGCGGCGGAACCGTCGGCCCACTGGAGATACGCCATCACCCAGTTGCAGCGCTTGGTAATGACCACAGCACCCAGTGCGCCCATGAATGAGAGAAGATCCGCGCCCAGACCCCCTGCCCAAGGCGAAAGGAGTGTGTCAGTGCGCGGGTGGGATGGTTAGAAGCCTCAGGAAGTAGAACAGATAAGGGAGAGCAGAATGACCGACCGTGAAGTATCTTTGCTGGACTTTTACCATCATGGGGAGTGGGGCTGGTGTGGGGGTGGTGGCATGGCAGGTAGGCAAAGAAAGAAGCATGGCTTCCTCCAGTGGATGATTGCTGAGCAGCTAATCGAGCTGGCTCTTGAACGTCTGCACAAAACGTTTGCCCAGCCATTTGCCACAGGGTGAAAACCGGCAGTCTGGACGAGGGAAATTCCATTGGCAGTACAGAATTTCTTAAACTCGGCCGAAAGAAACTGTGGACCATTATCTGTAACTATCGTTTTGGGGAGTCCCTCAACGGCAAAAAGACGCCGGAGAATTTTGATAGTCTCAGCAGAAGTGGTGTTCATCATTTGGGAGACAGAAGGGTATCCCGACCCAGAGTCGATCAGTATGAGCCACTGGGAACCATGAAACAGGCTTGCGAAATCCAAATGGAGATGTTCCCATGGAGCAGCTGCATCTGGCCACAAAAAATACTGGCACGGGGATGCTGCTTGATGTGTTTGGCATGTGGTGCAGGTTGACACGAGGGAGGCAATGTCTTTATTCAAACCACGCCAATAAAGGTGTCGGCGGGCCAGCTGTTTGGTGAGGATGATGCCCCAACGGCCAGCATTGAGGAGGTCGAGGACATGGCGGTGCAATGCATGCAGTATGACCACTGCGGGAACTTCAGAAACACTACGCAAAGGGATGATGCCACTGCGGAAAAAGAGACTGCGCCGATGATCCAAAAAAATGTTGGACCTCTGCATCGTGGATGCTGTGACAACTGGTCGGCCAACCCTCGGCGATTTGGCGGCTGAGAGCTTGCAGTGTCTGATCCTGATTGGTGGCCTGCTGAACCGCATAGATATCCAATGGAAGCGCGTTCAGAGCTGCGTCCACGTCTGGTTCCACATGGAAACAAACCAAAGGGGAAGCATCAAACTCACAGTCCGTCCTGGCAGACAACCAGGACAGGAAATCAGATTTTTCGTGCCATTGAGAGGTGGGATAGACAATATCGAAGTCGAACGTCTCCAGGAAGAGCGCCCAACACTGGAGGCGGTGCGCCATCCAGGTGGGCACAGAAGCCCAGTTGAAACAGAAGACCCAAAGGTTTGTGGTCGGTGTGCTGAGAGAAATGACGACCATACACGAAATCTTAGAATTTCATCAGGGCGAAAACCAGCACAAATGCTTCCTTTTCAAATTGACTATATTTGGTTTGAGCTGGGTATGAGCGTCGGTCAATTTTTTGAATGTGAAAACTACCAGCCTCTCAACGCTGTCGAGCATATGCGAGAGGACGGGACCCAGGTCATAGTCCGAGGCACTGGCGGCGACGATGAGGGGCAGGGAAGGATCGTAAATGGCCAGACAAGGAGGGCGGGAGAGAGCTGACACGAGACATGTGAAAGCCTGCTTACACGCCATGTCCCCAACTCAACATGCACCCTTGCGCGATAACCTGGTCAGGGGGACCGAAATCTCGGCCGCGTGGGGTACAAAACGCCCATAATTGTTCATTTGACCGAGGACAGATTGCTGTTGCTTACGTTGGTGGGAGAAGGCACATTTTGAATCACCTCGAAATTGGCCGCACTGGGCACCTGGTTTATGAGTCGTTCCAAATAACGTTGGAAAATGGCTGGGACGCTGGCAATGCCAGACGGGAGGCTGTCGTACCGGAACAGGCCACACGGGGTGTTGATGGCTAGGATCTGCAGAGATTCCTCGTCCAAAGGCAGCTGCAAATAAACATCACCCAAATCAATTTTGGTGAAAACGGTCGAGCACGTAAGACTGCCACCGATGGGGCAGGATATGCATCGATGACGGACTGAGAATTGACCGTGACCTTAAAATCGCCACATATGCATAAAACACCTTTCGGCTTCTCGACTATCACGATAGGCGTCGCACAGCGTCTGTGTACGACGGGAGAAAGGATGCCTTCGTCTTGTAAGCGGCGAAGTTGGCATAAAAAAGACGAGAAACAGCAGCGAAAAGAAGCTGAACATCTGCTTCATTCCTGGTATGGCGGATGAGCACAACGTTTTGTATCTGCTGAGCAATGGGTCGAGGAGGGTATAGGGTATCCGGTGAGGCAATAGACGCCGCCAGTACTTTGTCTTGCAGACGATCAAAAATGTCCGCACCCAGAAGCTTAGTAGCGCCGGAGGATCCGACCACCAAGAACTGAGCGGTGAAGGAACGGCCAGTGTAAGAGATTTGTGTGGAAAAAACGCCGTCGATTGATATAGAGTGATTACTGAAAGCGCGCAAGGCGCGAGTGTACGGGGATAAAGCCAGCGAGCCCAAGTGTTGGTATGTGGCACCGTCCACAATAGAACCGGAATATGCGCAACCTCCAAGGTAAGGAGAAAACGCGCACCCGACTGAGGAATGATGGAGAATACTTGGCCGTCAATGGAATGCGGGGCTTCCAGGTCCTGAGGTGATGAGTCTGTGTGTCTGCAGGAGGTGTGACATCTACGCGATATTCCTGGGAAGCGTGACAAACCACGGCGATATGGCCTGCTCGACTGCCAGCCGTACATCTTTGTCGCCGGTGGGGGCACTCCGACAGCTGGTGATTCCGGAAACAGTCCGGACAGGATAGAAGCCGTGTGAAAGTCTTCCCCTCACGGGCTCGACCAACGTATCTTAGAGATTCCCGCTCGGCAAAAGGCGAGCCGTGAAAACAGCTGGATAAAGACGCGATGGTTGTAGCCAGTGAAACCGCTCAAACGCACGAGTGATCGGCAGACATGTGTCGAGGGACGGGTCCTGTAACTCCAAAATATCAGCCCGAAGACCCTCGTTAAGTGTGTAAAACACCACCATATCGCGAATCAACGAAGAAGCATAAGACTACTTGCAGGCAACGTTGGCGCATCGGAATTTACAATGCCGGGACAGATCACTCACCTGAAGCCTTTCGACAAGAAAAGAAAGTCTGACGGGCGGAGGTGACGTGTATTTGTGCGTCAAAATATTCAAAAAGGCAGCCTAACTCCTCAGGGTTCAGTTGTTGAATTAAACAGTACACCTGTGAACCGACTGTAGCTAAAAGAAGCCCGACTTCGATTTTCGCCATGGACCCCATGTGCCAGTAAATGTTGTTCCAACCGTTCTACATAATTTGACCATAATTCGACAGATCTATCGAGAGCCGGAACTTCGGTGAAGGCACGTGCAATGTGTTCAATTTACCTGCGATGGAATCAACTCTATGAGCTACCTCTTGTAACGCTGGCGAGTGAGAGCGAAGTTCTGAGCGCGTGAGCACTGCCTGAATCCACCAAGGATGGAAGAAGTTCCTCGGAGGAAGCCATTTCGTTCGAAAATGAAAATACCATCCTTTTCACCAGTAACTGTAGGGTCCTGCGGTCTGCGGGAAAGAACACTTCATTATAATTAAAGGAAAAACGCCTTCTTGGCATATAAGTAAGTTCTAAATGCGAGAACAACAAGAAAACCAGACAACTCTTGTGGTGACAAAGCAGATAAGGAAACAAGACCATGGAAGAAAATACTGAACAAAACCTACTCTACTAACTACACAATACAACGTGCTACTACAATGTTACGGTGAGTGGATACAATGCTAGAGACGGCGTGGGTACTGGCCGGAGCTATTCCTAGCGGTAGGTAAACACTGCCGTTCTGACTGTCCGGACGTGCTTATAAAGTCGGGTCGGCGGAGTGTTACATGAGCCATATGAGTTCCGATTGGTGGAACGCTGTCACATGTTGTCTGGCGAAGTAGTTCGTGGTTACTTGTAAAATCTGGCGATGTTTCTCTCTGCGCTTCGGGTAGGAGGTAGGTAACCCATCTTGTGCGTCGGTTGTGCGGGCCCTCTAAATAAGGGGCCGCTACGACAGGGTCCGGTGATGCAATAAACCTGACTCGTGGTCAGTCCTTCCGCTGGTGGATCCATCGCGTACTATATCCGGAACAGTGCCTAGAGGCTGCTTCCTCCCTCTACCAGGTTGCACATAAAAAGAACCCGTCTTTTCGAATTTCCGATCATTTTCTCCAGATTGACGGCAGTGATCGGACCAACGCCTTTTTTCAAACCCTTCAGTGTCCGGAACTTCTGCAGAGCGACGTGTGCACACTCATCATTCTTGTAATACAGCTTTACAAGCAGACCGCGATCCTACATTGAGATAGTCATGGCGAGCGTCCCAGACGCTTAAGGAGGAAAAGTCGTGTACACGGCATGTTTATACCAACTACAATGCGTCGTGCGCATGATAGGTGTTTCCATTTACATACATCGCCATCTATTGATAAATTTTCACACTATTTTTTTCTTCTGCCATACGTTTCCCCTCTTCTCCGAGACACTTTCCGTTGCAATTTGACGTTATTCTGTGGTGTTATTTCTACAGCGTTTTGAAAGTTCAGCTTTAATTATAATCACCCTGTATATATATCTTACAATTTATAGCGGTTATTGTACATTGCTTTTAGTATGATGTATAATGATTAACAGATTTAATTTGCTTCTTGTAAATTAATAACAGTGTACAAATTAATCATTATAAATAAAAGAAAAATAATGAACTAGTATAGCTGTGTATAGACACGACTAACAACTCTCGTGATATTATCAACAGCAATAGAGGGATTAGTCTTTAGGTCTTTTTTATTCACAAATCAGATCGAGTAACAAAATTGCTAGCTGGAGGAATAGTGGAATTACATCTCTCTTCCAAACTTTTTGCTTGCTTCCTCCATCGTCGCTTCTCGCTCCCGCCATCAATCAGCATAAATCGGAAAAGTTCGGTCAAGTAGCACCTGCTCGCTGACCACAGGGAAGTAGCAGCAAGAATTGTGTTGTTCAACGTGAGTCAGTTGCGTGGGTGGAAGCTGTGTGAACCGAGCACACTGCTGTCCCATTAACCTTGTTAGTGACAGACGTCTGTTCCGTAGTAATGATGCTAGTTGGGCGAAATAAAAATCAAGATATGACACGGTGACAATAGCCTGCTTTTAAGTTTCGGACGGAGGGAGAGGACTCATCTAGTAGGTAGAAGGGGTCTTCCATTCAATTCTTGACTCGTCTTTCTTTGTGATTTTTTCGGTGATGTATGCACCCCTCTACGCCTGCGCTATTGGCATGGGCCTATCTCGCCATCCCATGATACGGCCCTGCGAGTGACATACTATTTGGCTGCGATATGAGGACCCTTCGCGTGGTGGCTGTCGGGAGGGACAAGAGGTGTGCGTGGCACAGTTACCCGTGTTCTTTGCTTATATAGCACTAGGCCACAGTTAGAAAATTATGCAGGCTAATTTCTTAATTACTTATAAGTAACAAAAGCTAATCTTCAAGGACAGAGGGTAAGATTTTGTAAGATCAAGGAGAAACTAAATCGTAGAGACATAGTACAAACTACATCATAACATGACGAGAATATTTTTCACATTTGATATGTAAGTGGCGGAACAATATAGACTCATTCAGTAGCATTCGCATCCTCGTTCGTATTCGCATCGAATTGATTTGCTGATTCGAATACTGTTCATTGCTGATTTAATGTTAAGTGTTTGTTGAAAATATAATTTGAAAGCAAACTTTTATTCAAATTCATATTTGTTATTTATGTATTTCCAGTCACAATTTGTTTTTGAAAATATTGTGAGGCAAGTGGCGTTTGTTAAAGACGAGGTTTTTGTGGGAGAGTTTTTGAGTTCCCTTCACAGACATTTAACTGTACTGTATACCTGAAAAAGCAATCTGCAGCTTTCGACATTACGTTAAAGAAGTTCGATGATTTCGTGATAGGCGGCACGCTCAAATATTTTCTGTGATCTTACTCAAATCCCACAAGCCGAAATCAAAGAGAACTTTGACTTGGAGTGGATCTGTTTTATTGAAGACATTTGTTAACATGCATTAAAATATTACAATGTTTTGTCTCGTTATTATTTCGTACGATTTTTCTTGATAACAATCGTTGAATCAAAGATATTGCACGATCTCATTGCAGTTTCGTGTAGGATTTCATTGTTATAATTAAAAAAAGTAATCAGAATCTCCCACCAAGTGCAAAATTTAAGAGTGAGTCCTAAAATCTTAAAAAATGATTTTTTAAACCTTTTCATTTAGTTACATCATTTATCGCTAAATTCATGCATTAATTGTGACAGTATAACTACGCGCGGCTCTACAGTTAACATAACTTCTCCGAATTTCCCAATATTAATACATTTGTTATCATGTTTACATTTAAGCAGCTGAAACGGTAAGAAACAGTTTGAAAGATTGTATTAGCGGTTCTTTCTTTTCACAAACTTCGCAGTTACAGTTGTTCAGTGAATTCAAGTTTATGTTACAATGTGGGTCATTTTGTTCACATCTGTCACAGGAGTAGAAGACGAAATGACAGCTTGACTTGAAGCGCTTAGTTTTCTGATGATTCTTCAGCAATACCTGCTACAAGCTATATTGCGCTTTTATAAGAAATGACATCCATTTTTATCCATAATGTCCGGTTTTTACACAAAATAAAAACTTATTTTTTGACAATTGAGTAATCCATTACGGATACTAGATATCAAAAAACGAAGCATAATACGATGGGGAGTCGATTGAAATCTTTAAATATTTTTTAAAATTTTTTATTGAAATATGTGGAACACAAGTATATCATTTTTGGACATAGTCCCTTTGTCGTTCAACATACTTTCTCCAGTATGCAGGAAGTGCACGGATTTCGCTGAAGAAAAATTATTTTGGTCGTGTACGCAGCTAGCAACTGTGCATCGCCTGTTGCACTTCATCATCGGAAGGAAATTTCTTTCACCCCATTGCCTCTTTGAGCGGTGCAGACAAGTGTTAAACACTCTGTGCGAGGTCTGGTGAGTATGTCGGATGTTGGAGAGTATCAAAACGGTCGTCATCGATGATTGTAAGCGCTGCACAGGCAGTATGAGGCCGAGCATTGTAGTGTTGCAAAATGACACCTGCGGTCAGACGTCCACACAGCTTTGGTCTTGTTGCAGGCCGAAGCTGATTTTTTAACATATTGGAATACACGCACTGGTGATGGTGCTTCACCTAGTCGTGTAGTGTCACAAGAGAGATGGCTGCGTCAGGAATTCTTTCGTTTTGGTGGGGAAGAATAGCGCCACACCTTGCATGCTGTCTTTGTTTGGGATTGGTGGTAGTGCACCCAGGATTCGCCTCCTGTAACGATGCTCGCGAAGAAGGTATCACGTCCTGCTTGGAAGCACCGCAAGAGTTCTTCACAGACGCCGACTCGTAAAGCTTTCCGATCTGGAGTGAGCTAACGTGGCTCGAATCTTGCACTGCACTGCCCTGCACTACGACTACTATGATTTGCAGCTGTTTCATCCACCGTCACAGCGATTTTCCATGACGTTATCTGCTGCAGTCGACTGGTGCCACAATGCGTTGTAGCTTACCAGGTCGCTGAGCGTCTGTCGTAGAAGTCACGCAATTTCCGAATTTTCTGCACCACGGCAGACATGCATCACCGTACTGGATCTTCATGCGCTGATAGATTTTAAGTTTAGTACCTTCACTGCCCTGAAAATGTACGACTCAACGCTGTTCTTTCTTACCGCATGTCGCAAGGAGGTCAGTTATTTTGAAATGATATTGTGGCTACGTTTCACTTTTCTGTAGTATGCTGGTGTCTATGGGGCATTTCTTACATCAATGAAACAATACTGCCAACTTACAGAGCATTGACGCGAAATGTGACGTTTTAGTTAGCCTCTTAAGGCTTTATTTGGCTTCCCCTCACATATTAGAGATGTTGGTTAGAGAGAGAACTCTTGTAGTGAAATTGGTATTGAAATTAAGCTGGCGCAAAATATTCGTCACGCATTGAGTTTTCGATCTGAGAACTAATATACATCCTAACTTTCAAGACATGTGTACGCAAAGCTTTTTTGCATTCCTAAAACAAGTTTTCCAGTGGAACGCAAGATTACTCGCTTTCACAAATTTTTCTGTACAACCAATCGTTGCAATAGTTTTGCCGTTGTAATAAAGAAACCTTTACTGAAGAAACTACAATTAATATGAACTGGAATGTATTCTAGATGTCATCTGCAAATGGATGTTGCCACTAGTTAATTGATCTAGGTGTTGGTTTGATATAATGACGGCATGCGCGAGTTACAGGGTAGTTATACGAGGGCTATCCACAAAGTACATTACGTTTTGGAATTAAAAATAAAGTACTGGAATTTTTTTTATTATATACAGATGAAAGCCACACTTAAATACTACTTTTCTACATAGTTGCCATTTAAATTAAGGCACTTATCGTAGCGATGGACGAGCTTGGAAATTCCTTCGTCGTAAAATTCGGCCGCCTGCGCCTTCAACCACGTGGCGACTGTCTTTTGGGACAGAAAAGGTGTGTTTTTTGTGGATTTCCTGGAAAGAGGCACTACAATAAACTCTCAAAGGTATTGCCAAACTCTGCACAACCTCAGAAGAGCAATACAAAACAAGCGCAGGGGAAAGTTGGGCTCAAAGATCTTGCTGATTCACGACAACGCCCGGGCCCACACGGCAAATGCCACTCGTGAAGTTCTCGAATCTTTTAAGTGGGAGTTGTTTCCTCATCCACCGTACAGCCCCGACCTGGCACCGAGCGACCTCCACTTATTCCCAGCAATGAAGAAGTGGTTGGCTATGCAGCATTTTGATGACGACTCACAGCTTCAAGAAGAGGAAACCACGTGGTTGAAGGCGCAGGCGGCCGAATTTTACGACGAAGGAATTTCCAAGCTCGTCCATCGCTACGATAAGTGCCTTAATTTAAATGGCAACTATGTAGAAAAGTAGTATTTAAGTGTGGCTGTCATCTGTATATAATAAAAAAATTTCCAATACTTTATTTATTTTTAATTCCAAAACGTAATGTACTTTGTGGATAGCCCTCGTAGC
Source organism: Schistocerca piceifrons (assembly GCF_021461385.2). Classification (NCBI taxonomy): domain Eukaryota; kingdom Metazoa; phylum Arthropoda; class Insecta; order Orthoptera; family Acrididae; genus Schistocerca; species Schistocerca piceifrons. The sequence continues at coordinate 152,142,675 of NC_060138.1, read as the reverse complement.
TAAACTTTCGCTACTTGAGAGGGACCCTATGAAAAACGAGTGATCGCAGGTCAATGAAACCTTCTGCAAACATTTGTGAGGACAGGGAAAATAGCGAATAAACGATTTAAAAAAAAAAAACAAAAAAGACATTTGAATTTACACATTGTTAAATGCGTTCTATGCTTACGTTCGAGGTACAAACGTTGCTCAATGTGACGACGACCATCTGTGTGGAATCGTGCCCACTTTTCGCGAATAGGGTACCTAAGGGATGCTGCGTCCTCGGAATGATATACAACAATTCAAGCAAATAACATTAGTAGATTTAATACAGATAAAGAAGTTTGACAATACTTAAGCGATGGACGACATGCGACGTAAATCTGAGTCCTTTAGCATATACAGCGCTCATCCAAGTCTGACACATATTTTGTGGATCACCAGTAACTGCTACCGTAGCACTCTCTGCTAGGCCGTGCTAATACTCTGCGAATACTGCCATGTCCAGCTGAGGCTGGCAGGAGCGGCGCTTATATTCACTTAGGCTAGATGCCACTTCTATCTTGGTGACCTCCTGGTGACTGCGCTATTGGTTGACGTCGCCTCACCGCCTTCCCTGGACTTGTGTTCATCTTCGCTCCGGCGTTCGCGGTTACGGCAGAACAATCTGCATCAAAAACAGCTTGGATTGCTCTACTGCTGCCCGAAACTACGGTAGACCACGGAATGTTCACCCTGAAGATCGCACATTACGTCCCGCGTTCCCAGCCACACCAACAGGAAATTCTTCAGCAGTTTGTGGTGTAATTGGCCGTCGGGCTCTCCAAGGAGCAATTCCCAAACCGCCATTTAATTCGAACTATCGTCAACCCAGGAGCTGAAAGAGGACCTCTCCGTATTCCTTTAATGAGTCGATACTCACAAAGAGCAGCAGAACTATTGCTGTCGTTTTGATAAAACAACTTTACGAGTGAAGCCCTGCTCACCGTGTCCAGGCCCAAGTAGACTGTCTGGAACTATAATGAAAGCTGGTGCTTGTGTTTCAACCCTTCGTCGCCGTACCAGTAGCGGCGCGTAACAGCAAGTCAAGATGCGAGCACTACTAACACTGCAGATTTTGCATCCGCACATTCCTATGAAATTTGGTACCCATCGGTAAATAGTTCTCCTTCTACGCTGGCTCAAGCAGCGAAAGTTCAATTACAACCACCCGGTATATGGTCTATGGCCTAAGATGGAAGCAGACGTGAGACACTGGCTGACATTGCCAGCGCTCACAGAGAAATTAATGTCTACCAAGTAGCGCCGACTTTAACGGTTACGGACAGCACTAGTAAAAAGGTACACTACTGACCATTGAAATTGCTACACCACGAAGATGATGTGCTACAGACGCGAAATTTAACGAACACGAAGTAGATGCTGTGATATGCAAATGATTAGCTTTTCAGACCATTCACACGAGGTTGGCGCCAGTGGCGACACCTACAACGTGCTGCCATGAGGAAAGTTGCCAACCGATTTCTCATACACAAACAGCAATTGACCTGCGTTGCCTGGTGAAACGTTGTTCTGATGCCTCGTGTAAGGAGGAGGAATGCGTACCATCGCGCTTCTGACTTTGATAAAGGTCGCATTGTAGCCTATCGCGATTGCGTTTTATCGTATCGCGACATTGCAGCTCGTGTTGGTCGAGATCCAATGACTGTCAGCAGAATATGGAATCGGTGAGTTCAGGAGGGTAATACGGAACGCCGTCCTGGATCCCAACGGCCTCGTATCACTAGCAGTCGAGATGACAGGCATCTTATCCGCATGGCTATTACGCATCGTGCAGCCACGTCTCGATCTCTGAGTAAACAGATGGGGACGTTCGCAAGACAACAACCATCTGCACGAACAGTTCGACGACGTTTGCAGCAGCATGGACTATCAGCTCGGAGACCATGGCTGCGGTTACCCTTGACGCTGCATCACAGACAGGAGCGCCTGCGATGGTGTACTCAACGACGAACCTGGGTGCTCGAATGGCAAAACGTCGGTTTTTCGTATGAATCCAGGTTCTGTTTACAGCATCATAATGGTCGCATCCGTGGTTGGCGTCATCGCGGTGAAAGCACGTTGGAAGAGTGTGTTCGTCATCGCCATACTGGCGTATCACCCAGCGTGATAATACGGGGAGCAATTGGTTACACGTCTCGGTCACCTCTTGTTCGCATTGACGGCACTTTGAACAGTGGACGTTACATTTGAGATATGTTACGAACCGTGGCTCTACCCTTCATTCGATCCCTGTGAAACCCTACATTTCAGCAGGATAATGCACGACTGCATGTTGCAGTTCTTGTACGGGCCTTTCTGGATACAGAAAATGTGAGACTGCTGCCCTGGCCAGCACATTCTCCAGATCTCTCACCAATTGAAAACGTCTGGTCAATGGTGGCCGAGCAACTGGCTCGTCACAATACGCCAGTCATTACTCGTGATGAACTGTGGTATCGTGTTGAAGCTGCATGGGCAGCTGTACCTGTACATCCAAGCTCTGTTTGACTCAATGTCCAGGCGTATCAAGGCCGTTATTACGGCCAGAGGTGGTTGTTCTCGGTACCGATTTCTCAGGATCTGTGCACCCAAATTGCGTGAAAATGAAATCACATGTTAGTTCTAGTATAATATATTCGTCCAATGAATACACGTTTATCATCTGCATTTCTTCTTGGTGTAGCAATTTTAATGGCCAGTAGTGTATTTCTACCGTGTAAAAAACGGCACCAAACACGATGGGAACCGCGTTGGTGGGTGTTTTGCGATGAGACACACATCCTTGGTGAGGACGACTGGGCAGGTATTTGCGGAGTGTGAAAGGTGCTTGCTGCGGTGCAGCCTTTCACCGGTGGCAGACCTGGGAGCTCCTGGCGGCTCCACCAGCCGTGTCGTCTGCTGGTCCACTTGGACCGCGGCTCAGTCAAAGCAATACAGCGCGGTGCGGTGCGGCGCGGCGCGGCGCGTGTTGATAAGGAAGGCGGGCGAGGCGAGGCGCGGCGAGGCAGCGCCGCGGGCGCCGCGCCGGCCACAAAGCAAAGCAGAGCGTTCCGCAGCCGCGGCGCGCGCCCGCTATGCGCCCGGCCGCGGGCCACGCCCGCCGGGCTGCCACTCAAAGCGACGAGGCGGGGCGAGGCGCGCCGCCGCCGCCTGCCAGTCCTGCACTTCCTCAAAAGGCTCGCCTCTTTACTCACCGTGAAGTGCCCTCATTTTATGCTTTCTGTTACGAGGCTAGATCAGATACACTGCTGGCCATTAAAATTACGGTACGGAGGCGACATTCAGCAAACGTCAAGAGCTCTGCACACTTGGAGATATACTGATGAGCGAAAGCATTATAGCCAGTGCCCACCGCGAGACTGATTGCCACGTGGTGGTACTGCGGGCACCGGACATGTTACACAAAATACACGAGCAGAGCAGAGGCGAACGCGAAATCCTGAAACTCTTCCATACCTTCCTCCAACGCCACGTCGACTGGTGCAATAGCTGGAAACCTGAGGGAAATCAACAGACAAGCCCAGCACCCACAATCTTTGGTCGCACTACTCAGCGTTTGCGTCGTCCAGATTTCCATCTCGCCATCTACAACCAACCCAGATCCCCGTACACTCTGAGACAAAAAAATGATCCACCACGAAAAAATTATGTGAGTGGGACGGGAATCATTAGATGTGTTGTATATGTACAGACAAAGATTACAATTTAAAAAAATGTAAATTGGATTATTTATTCCAGAGAATGAGCCAGCCGGTGCGGCCGAGCGGTTCTAGGCCCTTCAGTCTGGAACCGCGCGACTGCTACGGCCGCAGGTTCGAACCCTGCCTCGGGCATGGATGTGTGTGACGTCCTTAGGTTAGTTAGGTTTAAGTAGTTCTAAGTTCTAGGGGACTGATGTCCTCAGATGTTAAGTCCCATAGTGCTCAGAGCCATTTGAACCATTTGAACCAAGAGAATGAGCTTCCCGGTTGGAGGAAATTAATAACGCTTTAGTCCACCTCTAGTCTTAATGCAACCAGTTATTTGGCTTGACAGCAAGGTCGGCTGATCTCCTCCCCCCCCCCCCCCCTTCCCTCCCAGTTGAGAACGTTTGGGGCATTATGAGCAAGATGCTTCAACGTTCTCGGGATTTTGACGATCTTACATGCTAATTGGACAGAATTATGAAGGATATCCCTCGGGAGCAAATTACGAGCAACTTAAATTGCAAGGAACACATAGAAACTGTTGTGGGGAAGGCTAACAAATACTACGTTTTATTGCCAGGACACTTAGAAAATGAAACAGACCTATTAAGGAGACTACGTACACTACGCTTGTCCGTCCTCTTTTAGAATACTGCTGCGCTGTGTGGGATCCTTACCGGATAGAACTGGCGGACTACGTCGAAAAAGTTCAAAAAAAGGCAGCACGTTTTGTATTATCGCGATATATGGGAGAGAGTGTCAAAGAAATGATACAGGATTTGGGCTGGACATCATTAAAAGAAAGGCGTTTTTCGTTGCGACGGAATCTTCTCACGAAATTCCAATCACCAACTTTCTCCTCCGAATTTGGAAGTATTTTGTTGACACCGACCTACATAGGGAGAAACGATCACCAAGATAAAATAAGGGAAATCAGAAGTAGTACAGAAACATATAGGTGTTTATTCCTTCCGCGCGCTGTACGAGACTGGAATAATTGAGAGTTGTGAAGGTGGTTCGATGAACCCTCTGCCAGGCACTTAAATGCGATTTACAGAGTATCCATGTAGATGTAGATGGGAGCACATGCAACAACTCGATCAAACAATGCCGAATAACTGCTTGCATACGGGCCAGTGGTGGACCAACGCATTACTGATTTGTTCTATTGTGAAGCTCTTTGTTTTGAATAAATCATGCAATTTTTTTTAAATTATAGTCATTTGTTCGACTGTACATGTAAATCACACAACCTTGACTTGAGTTGGTTTCTCTTTGCCTTAGAGTGTATTTAGGAGTAACACTCGACAGAAAACGAACATGGAGTGCACATATCCTTACTATTCAACACAAAGCACGAAACTGAAAATACTGACAGGTTACATGTGTGGTTTACAGCATTCTACCACTATCCTGAACTATGAATACATTCACCCATCCCAGCTCTCCCTCTCCCGTAAATTTTACAAGTCTCTTGAAATCCTGGAAAGACATACACACGACCTTGCCTTCTTCATCCACATTCTTTCTCCTACTCATGTCCTATATCAGTTCATACAATTTCCACACCTTCGTCCAATACATTTTCCGCAAAATCCAGTACTGGTAAGCAATGTCCCAAACGCTAATCACCATTCCAAGTATCATACTGGGCCCCTAGATCCACATTTCACTTTCGACTCAGCTCCATGAATTATCCATGCTTTTTGCCAGAACTTCTACCATTCCCCAGTACTCAACGATGAAATCTGCCCCGGAATATAACCCTCTTTCCAAACGGAGTCGTAACATTGTACCTCACCACACCCTTACCTTTTCCTTCCACTTCCTTCCTCCACCCAACAGACTATTAGTCGCTACTTGCGCCTCCACAGCGTCCCAAAGTCATACTCATTATTCCACTTCCATCATGAGCATGATCATTTTCATGCAGCACCAATTATACCACAGCATCAGTCACAATATCACCAGCGATATTTTTATAACATCAGCTAAAAACTTTGAAAGTTGTAACTTTTGTCTACCAATCTGTTTTTTTTTTAAAGGGCATCATTTATTACTATCTCCTTTTAAGTATTTTTAGATCTCTTAAATTTCTGTAACCTTTGGTTTAAGAGTGGTTTCTGTGAGGATGCCCTTTCATGGGGAAAACTGATATAACAATAAGGAAAGAAGAATCTAGATTCATTCTAAAGACCATACGGTCTACAAATGGGAAATCAACTGGCATTCCTGATTTTGACAAAATGCTAAATTATTATGGCTTGACGCCTGGGAACGAGCATCTCGGAAACGGCGAAGCTGGTCGTCTGTTCGAGTGCTACAGTCGTGAGAATCCATGGAAAGTAGTCGAAACACGGCTGTAAATCTACTAGGTGACTATGTATTGGAAGTACATGCCACATCAGAGAACATAGAAATCGAAGAGTTGCTTGCTCTCTAAAATAGGATAGGTAGCGACCGGTAGCAGATCTTACGACACAGTACAAACCTCGTAGAGACTCCAATAGCCCGCATCTCGTGGTCGTGCGGTAGCGTTCTCGCTTCCCAGGCCCGGGTTCTTGGGTTCGATTCCCGGCGGGGTCAGGGATCTTCTCTGCCTCGTGATGGCTGGGTGTTGTGTGGTGTCCTTAGGTTAGTTAGGTTTAAGGGGCTCCGGAACGCCCTATACTTGCAATGTTAAAATAACGCTTATAAATTACATCTTTCCTCACAAAGTATTTGAGGTAAGAAGTTGAACTTTTTACAGATTATTTATTGGAATATGGGCTACAACTTAACACAGGGTTTTTACAAAATTTTAGTTCAGTTATTAAAGATGATTTTTTTTCAATTGTAATGAAAATTCACAACATTTTTTTGCAATTTTTAATTTGTATATTCAAAAATATACAGTTTTTTGGAAAAAGGCTGTGTTAAATTATGCAGAAGGTACTGTGTAACATTTACTGAAAGTTTGAAACAAATATGTTTGGAAGATCCTTAGAAAACATGTAATTAGTATGAGAAAATAAAAGTTTTGGGAATCTAGCGACAAAGATTGGATTAACTTTTTAGTGCATTCCAGGTCCATAGGATGGATTATCTTCATCCTCTGCAAACTCCTCCTCCAGCTTCCTCTTGTTCCTCCTCCTGTTTACTCTTGCTTGTATTTCTAGACTCTTTACAGCCCTGTCTGCAGCCCGAAGGCGTTCCTTGTCTAAAGCAAGCATCGCTCGTTGTTGTGTTCGTAGATTTTGCTACCATTTTCTTCAGTTGCAGTTACTGCAACACTGTTCCAAAAGGTGGTCATGTATGAACACTTATCACATTTCAGTTGTATTTCACTAGCAAGTCCTACGTGCTTTATTATGGAGAGTTCCAGACCAACTTCACTACAGTGAATATATCTTACACAGTTTGAAAAAATTCCTTTGAGAACCGACATGTCAAATATTTCATTCACATCCGATTCGCCCATAAAACATTCATAGTTTTCACTCATTGAACCAAGCTTCTTCTGTGAAGTATTTTCTTTCCCACTTTGATTGCTATGGGCAGGTGTACTTGAGAGGTTAGGTTCACTCACTTGGTTATCGTCTTTATTGTTTACAGTAATAACACATACCTTTGGCTTTCCAACATTTCTCCTTTTCTTAAAAGCCTTCAGAGGATTTCTAATAACTTTACTTTTACTCATTATTATACTTCAACAAAACAGAGACTCAAGAAACAGAATTAATTACGAATATTTTCGAGATAACGACAGAGTAAATAAACATGAAACAATCGACAATCACACCAGCGATATATATTGAACCATCACAGGTTAGCCACAACACATACTTTATCTCACATCACTAAAATGTACCTGATGAACAGGGACGTTAATAATAACACCATTTGACAGCAGTTTAACAGCGCCACAGTGGGTCACGCCCATGTAGAACACATTTCAAAAAAAAATTTAAAAATAGTTGTAGTCTTCGAAATTGAATAAATTATATATCTATTAAAAGGTAATAGTCTGCAGATTCAGAAAACGCAAAAAAGTAAAAATTGAACATTTCATGATTTTGAGCCTTTCCGGAGCCCCTTAAGTAGTTCTAAGTTCTGGGGGACTGATGACCTTAGATGTTAAGTCCCATAGTGCTCAGAGCCATTTGACTCCAGTAGGTCGCGCACACCATTCAGTGCACATTGTTGATTGGAATGGGTACACGGAAATAGAGATTGGACTGTGGATAATGGAAATGTGTCGCCTCGTCGGATGATTCATGTTTCTTATTATAAGTCAATTCTTGTGTCTGTATACGCTGACGTCGAGACGAGCTGCTACTCGAATCATGTACCGCGCCATGGATGCATACCGGTGGGCCAGTATTACGCAATGAGGACATCCACCTGGGCTTCCATGGGCGCAGTGGTCGTAACATGAGGCTACATGACGGCTGTGGACTAAGTAGACATTACTGACGTCTTCCCTGACAGCAATGGCATCTTCCAAATAACTGTCCGCGTCACAAGGCCAGAATCAAGCTACAGTGGTTTGAGGAGCACTATAGTAATCTCACATTGATATATTGGGCACCAAATTCGTCTGGTCTGATGCGATGAAATACGTGACGCGACTGGACACCAGAGCCGAGCCCCAAAATTCACAGGAATTGCGCGACCTGTTCGTAGGCATCTGGAACCGCATACTTCCGGAAACTCTACCAAGGACTTGTTGAGTCCACGGCACGCGGAATCGCTACTGTATCGTGTTCCAAAAATAGTCCAACATATTGTAATGGCGTTTGCTAGATGATTGCAAAGAGGTACACGTAAGTTAAAAAGGAATCGATGCGCTGCAGCAGGGATGCTATTAGTACCTTAGCTCAAAAGGACACAGCACTCTCGAACGACTTCGAAAAGTAGCGTACTAACTTGAACATGCTGTTGACAGATGCAACCAATACATTAGATACAGAATTTACCAATATGCTATGTACAATCAGATAAAAAGTTTCTAGTATGAGTAAAGATCAAGGTCAAATTGCACGTCATGTTGAGGAATTTGCAACGGCGCATGGCAGTTTACAAAGCGCACATGAAAGCTTATCTCAAGTGACAACAACATTTCAAATGCACGTGTATGAAATGAAGTCTGCGTGTGAAAATTTACCGGATGAAGTACCAAAACTAACGCAAGACGCAGGATTGCTGACTTTAGCGCAACTTTTTTGAAACCCAAGTACGAACGTGTCACTAAGGATGTAAAAGATTAAATGAGAGAGGTGAGGTCGGCGCCTTTGCCAGCGATTTCACGTTAGCTGAAAAGTACGTCCTGGATCAAAAAACTAATGTGACGCGGTCAAAGAGATCATAAACCTAATTCAACATAAAATTCTCGCTAAAATGAATAGTGTTTTTTTTTCTTTTTGTCATCAGTCTTCTGACTGGTCTGATGCGGCCCGCCACGAATTCCTCTCCCGTGCTAACCTCTTCATCTCAGAGTAGCACTTGCAAACTACGTCCTCAATTATTTGCTGTATGTATTCCAATCTCTGTCTTCCTCTAGAGTTTTTGGCTTCTACAGCTCCCTCTTGTACCATGGAAGTCATTCCCTCATGTCTTAACAGGTGTCCTATCATCCCGTCCCTTCTTCTAATCAGTGTTTTCCACATATTCCTTTCCTCTCAGATTCTACGCAGTATCTCCTCATTTATTATCTTATCAGTCCACCTAATTTTCAACATACGTCTGTAGCACCACATCTCAAATGCTTCGATTCTCTTCTGTTCCGGTTTTCCCACAGTCCATGTGTCACTACTATACAATGCTGTACTCCAGACGTACATTCTCAGAAATTTCTTCCTCAAATTAAGGCTGATATTTGACTTCTCTTCGCCAGGAATGCCCTTTTTTCCATTGCTAGTCTGCTTTTGATGTCCTTCTTCCTCCTTCCTGGTTATTTTACTGCCTACGTAGCAGAATTGCTTAACGAAAGCAATAGAACGTAAGATTCGTTCCAAACTTATCAGTGAAAGGGATAGTTCGAACGAACCACGCCGGCCGAAGTGGCCGTGCGGTTAAAGGCGCTGCAGTCTGGAACCGCAAGACCGCTACGGTCGCAGGTTCGAATCCTGCCTCGGGCATGGCTGTTTGTGATGTCCTTAGGTTAGTTAGGTTTAACTAGTTCTAAGTTCTAGGGGACTAATGACCTCAGCAGTTGAGTCCCATAGTCCTCAGAGCCATTTGAACCATTTGAACGAACCACCTACCGCAGCTAATCAAAACAGACAAATAGCAATAGACATGGTGACGTGAACATTGTTTCGTGAAGGTCAGTTTATGACAAAAGCGGAGGCGAACCGTTTGCAAACAATAAAACATGTCCCAGTGTCACCATACGCAGCATTTCCACCTACGAAAAGGCGCAGAACGGCGTCGCAATCTAGCGACGTAATGACTGCCTTATCGTCAGTCATAATAGAGAGGGTCTAATGAAGCATAGACAATTCCCAGTCTTTTCACAAGAATCCAATAAAACAGACACTGTTGTCTTTGTAAGAGCTAATAGAAATGTTTTACCTCGGCATTGGTCCGAAATTGGAAAGATTCAGTTCATTGTTGGTTGGTTGCAAGGTGATGCGCGGTTGAAGGCAGTTGAAGGGGCAGATCATTGTCGAACGCATGAAGAATCTGAACAGGCCTTCCTAGAGAAATACTGGTCTCAGGAAATTCAAGAAACACTACGGATTGATTGCGACTGTATTTCGAAAGGTACTTGAAGAAGACGGTATACTGGTGCAATCCGACATCACATGTGTATGTTTTGAAAATGTTAAAGAGTCGTTTACTGAATCAGATTCCTCTCATCTATTAGAGTAGTCAAAACTCTAATGGGTGTAACAGAAACGAGTATAATGACTTTTCTGGAGACTAGAAATATACTCTATAGGAATCAGCATGGGTTTCGAAAAAGACGATCGTGTGAAACCAGCTCGCGCTATTCGTCCACGAGACTCAGAGGGCCATAGACACGGTTTCCAGGTAGATGCCGGGTTTCTTAACTTCCGCAAGGCGTTCGATACAGTTCCCCACAGTCATTTAATGAACAAAGTAAGAGCATATGGACCATCAGACCAATTGTGTGATTGGATTGAAGAGTTCCTAGATAACAGAACGCAGCATGTCATTCTCAATGGAGACAAGTCTTCCGAAGTAAGAGTGATATAATTAAAGAACATTTCTACGAAGACTTGGAAAAAGTATACGGTGCAGTACCTAAATATGACCTGATGCTAGTAATAGGAGATTTTAATGCAAAAATAGGGAGGAATGAACATCTGTATGGAGTTTCTGGAAAATATTCACTACATGAAGAAAACAATGAGAATGGAGACTTATTATGCCAATTCGCAGCAAGGAATAATATGATTATTAAAAGTACCTGCTTTCCACATAAAAGGATCCATCTGGGAACTTGGAAGTCTGCAGCCAATGGAGTAGTCAATCAGATTGATCATATTTTAGTGATTGCACGCCACTCCACGTCAGTTACGGATGTACGGAGCTGCAGAGGACCAAACTGTGATTCAGACCACTTTCTGATAAAATCAGTCTTGAGAGAGAAACTGTCACTAACAAATGGCAACAGAATGGGAAAGATGATGAAATGGAATACAGACAAACTGAACATCCCCGATGAAGTAAAAAAATACCAAGCAACACTAAGCAGAAAGTTGAGCAATGAAGAGACCACAGAAGGAGTAGATGGAAGGTGGAACAGGTTTGAAAAAGCCATTAAGGATGCTGCAGAGGAAATAATAGGCATAAGAAGGAACAGAAGAACCCAGGAGTGGTTTGATGAAGATTGCAGGTCAGCAATAGAGGAAAAGAACAGGGCAAGAACAAAAATGCTACAGAGAGAAACCAGAAATAATGTGGAACAATATAGAGAATTAAGGAGAAGAGCTAACAGACTGTGCAAGAGAAAGAAAAGAGAGTGGAATAAGAAGAAATTTCAAGAACTAGAAGAACTAAAGGAACAGAGTGAAATAAGAAAGTTCTATCATGCCATAGGCAAAATGAAGAATAGATTCCAACCAAAAACAATGGCCTGTTCCAGTAAAGATGGGAAAATGATAAGGGAGGAAGAACAGATAGTGGGAAGATGGGCAGAATATTTCAAAGATACACTAAGCACCAGCCTAGAAGATGAAGAGACAGCTGCACAGGAGGGAAGAGTGGAGCTGGAAGTAGACAATGAAACCAAAGAGGCAAGAAAACCAACACTACAAGAGGTCTCCCAGGCTGTGCACAAGTCAAAAAACAATCGAGCCCCTGGGGAAGACAGCATAATTGCTGAATTAATAAAAACTGGTGGTGAGGCTGTAATAAAGGAACTGCACACATTAATATCAGATATATGGGAAACAGAAACTATGCCAGATAATTGGAAAATTGGAATAATAGTCCCCATTTATAAGAAAGGGGACAGAACAGCATGTGAAAACTATAGAGGTGTAACACTCCTAAGTACAGCTTATAAGATCTTCACAAGTATATTAAACGAAAGGATACGGAAGTGTGCAGAAGGCATACTAGGGGAATATCAGTGTGGCTTTCGACCGGGCAGAGGAACAACTGATCAAATATTTGTGATAAGGCAAATGATGGAAAAGTTCTATGAATATGATATAGATCTGCATTTCTTATTCATCGATTTCAAACAAGCCTTTGACAGCATAATCCGGCAAGAACTATACAGAGTACTGAAAGAAGTTGGTATATGTGCTACATTAATAAGACTAATCAGAATGACAATGACAGAGACAAGAGCAAAAGTAAAGGTCCTTAGCAGAACAAGTGAGAGCTTTGACTTTAATAAAGGTGTGAAGCAAGGGGATAGCCTCTCCACTGTCCTATTCAACATTGCCCTGCATAGTGCAGTAAATAAAATCAACAAAAGAGGCACCATATTTATGAAAACTAGCCAGATATGTGCATACGCTGATGACATTGCTATAGTAGGAAGAAATACCAATACACTCCTAGAAACATACCGGGCAATGGAAACAGAAGCCTTAAAAATTGGCCTCATAGTAAATGTAAACAAAACAAAATATATGGTAATGTCACAATCTGAGGCCAGAAGAACCCCTAAAAACCTAAACATCAATGGGAAATGCTTCAATGGAGTGTCCTCTTTTAACTATTTGGGAGCCCTAATAACAAATGATAACAGTATTGGAAAGGCTATAAGGGAAAGAATACAAGCAGGAAACAGAGCTTACTTTGCAAATATGCAGCTTTTCAAAAGTAGCCTTGTTACAAGAAAAACTAAATTGCTAATATATAATTCCCTAGTCCGCCCAGTTATCACATATGGCTCAGAGGTATGGACATTGACAGAACACGATAAAAATGCTCTAAGAAGCGTTGAGCGGAAAATACTACGCAAAATCTATGGGCCAATAAGGGAGGAAGAAGGCTGGAGAATACGCTACAATGCTGAATTACAGGAGTTAATACAAGGCAGGGACATAGTAAAATTTGTTAAATCACAGCGAATACGATGGCTAGGACACTTGGAGAGAATGGCAGAGGATAGAATGCCAAAGAAAATGATGAAAGGTATGATCCATTCAGTTAGGCGAAAAGGGAGGCCTAGAAGAAGATGGATCGATGAGGTAATAATGGATATCAGCAATATGGGAGTCCGGGGGTGGAAAAGAGCAGCAAATAACCGAGAAGTGTGGAGGAAGATTGTTGAAGAAGCCAAGGCTCACCAAGGGCTGTAGAGCTACTGAAGAAGAAGAAGAAATATACTCTATAGGAATCAGCATGGGTTTCGAGAAAGACGATCGTGTGAAACCAGCTCGCGCTATTCGTCCACGAGACTCAGAGGGCCATAGACACGGTTTCCAGGTAGATGCCGGGTTTCTTAACTTCCGCAAGGCGTTCGATACAGTTCCCCACAGTCATTTAATGAACAAAGTAAGAGCATATGGACCATCAGACCAATTGTGTGATTGGATTGAAGAGTTCCTAGATAACAGAACGCAGCATGTCATTCTCAATGGAGACAAGTCTTCCGAAGTAAGAGTGATTTCAGGTATGCCGCAGGGAAATGTCGCAGGACCGTTGCTATTCACAATATACATAAATGACCTTGTGGATGACATCGGAAGTTCACTGAGGCTTTTTGCAGATGATGCTGTGGTATATCGAGAGGTTGTAACAATGGAAAATTGTACTGAAATGCAGGAGGATCTGCAGCGAATTGACGCATGGTGCAGGGAATGGCAATTGAATCTCAATGTAGACAAGTGTAATGTGCTGCGAATACATAGAAAGAAAAATCCCTTATCATTTAGCTACAATATAGCAGGTCAGCAACTGGAAGCAGTTAATTCCATAAATTATCTGGGAGTACGCATTAGGAGTGATTTTAAAGGGAATGACCATATAAACTTAATCGTCGGTAAAGCAGATGCCAGACTGAGATTCATTGGAAGAATCCTAAGGAAATGCAATCCGAAAACAAAGGAAGTAGGATACAGTACGCTTGTTCACCCACTGTTTGAATACTGCCCAGCAGTGTGGGATCCGTACCAGATAGCATTGATAGAAGAGACAGAGAAGATCCAACGGAGAGCAGCGCGCTTCATTACAGGATCATTTAGTAATCGCGAAAGCGTTACGGAGATGATAGATAAATTCCAGTGGAAGACTCTGCAAGAGAGACGCTCATTAACTCGGTACGGGTTTTTGTTGAAGTTTCGAGAACATACCTTCACCGAGGAGTCATGCAGTATATTGCTCCCTCCTACGTATATCTCGCGAGGAGACCACGAGGATAAAATCAGAGGGATTAGAGCCCACACAGAAGCATACCGACAATCCTTCTTTCCACGAACAATAGGAGACTGGAATAGAAGGGAGAACCGATAGAGTTACTCAAGGTACCCTCCGCCACACACCGTCAGGTGGCTTGCGGTGTATGGATGTAGATGTAGATGTAGATGTAGAGACGAATCGAATCGAGAACACCGAAAAATGGATATTTAATAATAGTGGTAACGGTAATAACAACAACTGCAATAATAATAGAAACCAGTACGGCACCGCGCAGTGCAGTTGGATTCCATACATGCATGCATGCCCAAACGATGATTGCATCGTAATTAGGTATAACACAGGCATTGCAATATCGTATTTATCTACAAACAGCGGGAATACATTTAATGGATGTACGAGTATAGGTTGTAGACACATTGTTGACGGAATATCGAAGTCTGGGTCTGACTGTGAGTCGCGCTCGGGTAGTCAAATGGTCGGTCTGCTTTCGGCAGGCGAGCGGCGAGGGCGTCTTTTTGCGTCTCGTCTGTAGAGTCGCGAGCGCGCTTAGTTTGTTTACTTCCTTGACATTGAGCCGTCATTCCTGCAGAAAAGCTACCATCAAGATCAACTTCCAGCTCGATCACGCAAGACCACGAGGCTTTGAAATCGAACGATTCATCCGTGAGGAAGTTCAGATACCGCCACAGCACATCGTCGGTAGTCACCTGTCCATCACGAGTAGCGTCGTCTGCGTCAAGATGGTCGATGGTGAATTATATCACGCTGATGTGAGCAGATGTGGGAACACTCTTAAGTTCAATCACTCCGATGGTCAGGTGGGGGCGTTTACCATTGATCATGCAGGACTAGGATTAGTTCGGAGTGCCGCCGGACGAAATTACCGCAGCTTTCCGACCGTATGGGACGGTAAGCAGCCACAGGGTAGAAAAATGAAACACCTTCAGGAGGTACCCGGTCCTCAACGCTACGTGACAAGTCAAAATTGAGTTAACGAAACACGTGTCGTCCTACCTAGCCATCGGTGGATGTCGAGCGCTCGTAATGTACGATGGACAGCCTCGTACTTGTTCGGGTTGCAGCCAGGAGGTTCGTGTACGCTCGGCGTGTAGTCAACGTCGGGTTACACAAATCCCATTAGGTGACACGACGGCAACTCCTACGCTAACGGCAGGGGAGACACGGCGACCGTCAAGACAGACGACAGATCACTTGGAAGACAGGGAACGTTAGAATGCACACCAGTCGCACGTCCAGGTTTGACCGGTGCCATTACAGAGGCGACAGACATCTCAGAAATGCGCCCATTGGCTTCACAGGAAGATTCGGACGAAAGAATGAAACTCGACACTAGGGTTGTACCGACCTTTGCTTATCTCCCAGAGGTGGATGCGGTGCGGGAACCACACACTCTTTCGGACATAGAAACACACGTCTGCAAACACAGGCATTGCCGCAGTGGCTACACCGGTTCCCGTGAGATCACCGAAGTTAAGCGCTGCCGGGCGTGGCCGGCACTTGGATGGGTGAACATCCAGCCGCCATGCGCTGTTGCCATTTTTCGGGGTGCACTCTGCCTCGTGATGCCAATTGAGGAGCTACTCGACCGAATAGTGGCGGCTCCGGTCAAAGAAAACCATCATAACGACCAGGAGAGCGGTGTGCTGACCACACGCCCCTACTATACGCATCCTCAACTGAGGATGTCACGGCGGTCGGATGGTACCGATAGGCCACTTGTGGCCAGAAGACGGAGTGCTATTGTAATAGTTTTGTTAATAATACCGGATTTTGGGTAAAGATGAATCAAGTGAAGTAAAATACAGTACACATCTATTTATTTGACAAACAGTCCAGTTAACCGCATACTCATATTAGTATCTTTCATTAGGTGACACGATCAACTGTTATCAACTTGTACAGTGACTGTATTCAAGACGACCATCACAGCAGAAAGAAGAGGTAAAGTTTCCCACTGAGAAGAAAGTACAACTAAAGACATTTACTGTTAAATTTCCTAGAAAATTTATTTCAGATATATATATGATGATGTCTGTTCGACAGCCGGCTGTAAAAGCATTTCATTAACTTACATTTTTGACTTGGCAGTTAAAAGTCATAAAACCATCCCAGTTCAAAAGTTCTAGTTTATTAACCAGCTAGTAGTAAAAATAGAATGTAATACAATACTAAGAAAGTAGTCAATGTTTCGGCTTATCTGTGCACTGTGATCGTCAATGAAGCGCAATCACACAGAGTAGATAGGAATTAACCTTGTGTACATGATGCGCGTAAGAAGAGACTATGCAGTGGGTTTCTCATTCACATGTCACATTTGATGATGGTTTCTTTGTGAGAAGTCCGCTATATGCCACATCTAAGAAGAAGCATCGACAAGCACACATGACAATTCGGGGACACCAGGACTTTGGCCTATCGAGGTTATCGTTCGGTGCTGTTATTGCTCAGGTTAGCCAAGATACAACGTTTGGCGTGTGTAAAGCTAAACGACGATAGTAGCTATCGCGCGATGCGTCACTACGAAGTAAAATAACTCGACGAAACCCGGTCCACACACCGAAAGAACTGCTATAATAAACACCATGTGATCATAAGTATCCAGACACCCCCAAAAACATACATTTTTCATATTAGATGCAATGTGCTGCCACCTACTGCCAACTGCCCCATATCAGCGGCCTCAGTAATCATTAGACATCGTGAGAGAGCAGAATGGGGCGCTCCGCGGAAGCCACGGACTTCGAACGTGGTCAGGTGACTGAGTGTCGCTTGTGTCATACGTCTGTACGCGAGATTTCTACTCTCCGAAACATCCCTGTTTCCGACGTGATAGTGAAGTGGAAACGTGAAGGGACACGTACAGCACAAAAAGGTACAGGCCGACCTTGTCTGTTGACTGTGAGAGGCCGCCGACATTTGAACAGGGTCGTATTGTGTAATAGGCAGACATCTATCCAGACCATCACACAGGAATTCCATACTGCATTAGGAGCCACTGAAAATACTATGTCAGTTAGGCGGGAGGTGAGAAAACCTGGATTTCAGGTCTAACGGCTGTTCATAAGCCACACATCACGCTGGTAAATGGCAAACGACTCCTCGCTTGGTGTAAGGAGCGTAAACATTGGGCGACTGAACAGTGGAAAACGTTGTGTGGAGTGACGAATCACGGTACACTGTGTGGCGATCCAATGGCAGGGTGTGGGTAGGGCGAATGCCCGGTGAAGATCATCTGCCAGCGTGTGTAGTACCAACAGTAAAATTCTGAGGCGGCGGTGTTGTGGTGTGGTCGTGTTTTTCATGGAGGGGGCTTGCGCACCTTGATTTTACGTGGCACTATCACAGCACAGGTCTACATTGATGTTTTAAGCACCATCTTACTTCCCATTGTTGAAGAGCAATTTGGGGATGGCGATTGCGTCTTTAAGCACGATCGAGCACTTGTTCATAATGCACGGCTTGTGGCGGAGTGGTTAAACGACAATAACATCCCTGTAATGGACTGACTTGCACAGAGTACTGACGCGAATCCTACAGAACACTTTTGGGATGTTTTGGAACGCCGACTTCGTGCCAGGGCTCACCGACCGACATCGATACCTCTCATGAGTGCAGCGCTCCGTGAAGAATGGGCTGCCATTCCCCAAGAAACCTTCCAGCACCTGATTGAACGTATGGCTGCGAGAGTGGAAGCTGTCATCAAGGCTAAGAGAGGGCCAACACCGTATTGATTTCCAGCATTACCGATGGAGAGCGCAACGAACTTGTAAGTCATTTTCAGCCACGTGTCCGAATACTTTTGATCACATAGTGTAGTACATATGGTAACTGAAAGGAATACTCAGTGAGACAAACAGAGGTGATATTTTTGTCCAATGACTATAATTACACAGAAGTCGCCGCGATTTGTTACGGTCGTCTGGATAAAACAAAAGGTGGGACATGGTTATAATTTGGGTCTCTGATTACCAGGGCGGAAATGCACCGTGTGCTACGTGCTCCTACACTGGCCACAAGGTTGATACGGATTATTGTGGTAGAGCGTTCCATTCCTCCACCTGCTCAGTTGACAACTGTTGGATGGTCGTTGGTTGAAAAATGGTTCAAATAGCTCTGAGCACTATGGGACCTAACATCTGAGGTCATCAGTCCCCTAGAACTTAGAACTACTTAAACCTAACTAACCTAAGGACATAACACACATCCATGCCCGAGGCAGGATTCGAACCTGCGACCGTAGCAGTCTCGCGGCTCCGGACTCAAGCGCCTAGTACCGCTCGGCTGGTCGTTGGTAGATGTGGACGTACTGTAATAAGTGTCCGCAACGCATCCCGCACGTCGTCGATGCTATTGAAATCGGGGGAAACGGGAAGAACAGTCAATTTGCCGAATATCTCTTGTTCCAAGAGCTGTTCCACCTGCGGTGTTCGATGCGTTCGCAAAGTGTCATTCAAAAAAATAAAGTTAGGGCAGAATACACCCATGAAAAGATGAACATGTTGGAGTACAGTGTCATAAAAATGCTGACTGGTGAGATACGGAGGTCGGTATGCACGTGCAACATTGTCTTCCTGCACCATGACACCTGGACCACCAAAACAATCATGTTCGTCAATGTTTTGGGTTCATTACGTGTTCCCACCTCTCACCAGATGTCCAGCGTTGTCGAACATGGTTGTTTTGGTGGTTCAGGTGTTGTGGTGTGGGGAGGTCTAATCCTGCATGCGCATTTGAACACGGTACACCCTACACTCAACTTTATTGTGAACATTGTCATGCTTCCTCATGCGCGTCTTTTGAGGTGCGCGTTCGGCCCTGACTCCATTTTTATGGATGACAGCCCGCGACCATATCGAACAGCGCAGATAGAGGAGCTCTAGGAACTAGAGGATATTCAGCGAATGGACTGCACGGCCATCGTGTAGCACGTACGCGATGCCTTGCAGAGACTTATCGCAGAGCGTCCACATGCAAAAACGACTAGACGCAGTTGTCAACCCTGCTCGTGGAGGAATGGAACGCCCTACCATAAGAATGCCTTGCCGACCATGTGGTCAGCATGGCAACACGTTGCAGATTATGCGCTGTCATCTATGGTGATCACAGATCCTAATAATAGTCATCTCCCGCATTTTGTTTTGTCCAGGGGACCATCACAAATAGCGGTGGCTACAGTCTAATTATTGTATTTCAACAAAAGTGTCATTTCTGTTACGCTCATTGTGTCTTTCTTTCAGTTATCATCTGTAGTATACTGTAACTATGTACGGTCCAAGTTTCATTGAGCTGTGTAACTTGGCGGTGACGTATCGTGTGAAAGTTGTTTTTGTCCGTAAGTTTTGGATAGGAGTGTACTGCGGACGGGTTCGGGAAGGCTGTACTCCACACCATGAAGGATAGCCGCCCCCGATAGCTGAGTGGTCGCCGGCACGTTAGCTCAGCGTGATCGGTCAGAGTCCTGGCTGGGTTATGAAATAAAAAGAAACTGAGTAAAGAAATCAACGATCAACTTGAACGGGTGTCCTGTGACGTCCGCCCAGACCAAACGCAACGTACAACACCGAGCATAGACGTAAAAAAAAGGGGGTCAGCGTGACAATGTCAATCTTAAGGGCCCGGGTTCGATTCCCAGCTACGTCGGAGGTTTTCTCCACTCAGGAACTGGGTGTTGTTTTGTCCTAATCATCATCATTTCAACCTCATGGACGCGCAAGTCACCGAAGTGGCGTCAAATCGAAATACTTGCACTCGGCGAACGGTCTACCCGACGGGAGGCCCTAGTCACACGACATTTACATTTACCATGAAGGATGTCAACGTCGCCACGTAAGTACCACCTGAGAGGACAATCACCTCGTTTGGTATGCTGTACGTGATCATACAGTGACGTCAAGCACCTTGGGTCTTTGTTGGCAGCAGAACAAATACACTACCGGCCGTTGAAATTGCTACACCATGAAGATGACGCGCTACAGACGCGAAATTTAACCGACAGGAAGAAGTTGCTGTGATATGCAAATGATTAACTTTTCAGAGCATTCACACAAGGTTGGTGCCGGTGGCGATACCTACAACGTGGTAACATGAGGAACGTTTCCAACCAATTCCTCATACACAAACAGCAGTTGAACGGCGTTGCCTGGTGAAACGTTGTTATGATGCCTCGTGTAAGGAGGAGAATTGCGTACCATCATGTGTCCGACTGATAAAGCTCGGATTGCAGCCTATCGCGATTGCGGTTTATCGTATCGCGACATTGCTGCTCGCGTTGGTCGAGATCCAATGACTGTTAGCAGGATATGGAATCGGTGAGTTCAGGAGGGTAATACGGAAAGTCGTGCTGGATCCCAACGGCCTCGTATCACTAGCAGTCGAGATGACAGGCATCTCATCTGCATGGCTGTAACGGATCGTGCAGCCACGTCTCGATCCCTGAGTCAACAGATGGGAACGTTTGCAAGACAACAACCATCTACATGAACAGTTCGACGACGTTTGCAGCAGCAATGACTATCAGCTCGGAGACCATGGCTGCGGTTACCCTTGACACTGCATCACAGACAGGAGCGCCTGCGATGGAGTACTCAACGACGAACCTGGGCGCACGAATGGCAAAACGTCATTTTTTCGGATGAATCCAAATTCTGTTTACAGCATCATGATGGTCGCATCCGTGTTTGGCGACATCGCGGCGAAAGCACATTGGAAGTGTATATTCGTCATCGCCATACTGGCGCATCACCCGGCGTGATGGTATGGGGTGCCATCGGTTACACGTCTCGGTCACGTCTTGATCGCATTGACGGCACTTTGAACAGTGGACGTTACATTTCAGATGTGTTACGACCCGTGGCTCTACCCTTCATTCGAACCCTGTGAAACCCTACATTTCAGCAGGATAATGCACGACCTCATGTTACAGGTCCTGTACGGGCCTTTCTGGATACAGAAAATGTTCGGCTGCTGCCCTGGCTAGCGCATTCTCCAGATCTCTCACCAACTGAAAACGTGTGGTCAATGGTGGCCGAGCAACTGGCTCGTCACAATACGCCAGTCACCACTCTTGATGAACTGTGGCATCGTGTTGAAGCTGCATGGCAGCTGTACCTGTACCTGTACACGCCCAGGCGTATCAAGGCCGTTATTACGGCCAGAGGTGGTTGTTCTTGGTACTGGTTTCTCAGGATCTATGCACCCAAATTGCGTTAAAATGTAATCACATGTCAGTTCTAGTATAATGTATTTTTCCAATGAATACCCGTTTATCATCTGCATTTATTCTTGGTGTATCAATTTTAATGGCCAGTAGTGTAATTGAACGTTTGGAGCAGCGCGGACGGTCAGCACGCTGGCCATCTGTGCGGCCTCGCTTGGCGCGCCGGCAGAGAGAGGCGAGTCGAGCCAGATGCACGCATCGACAACACCTGACACAGGTACGGCACAACGTCGTCTTTCTAGACGAGCGCTGGTACTACTTACAGCATCACGATGAACATACTCGTCTATCACCATAGACTCCGAAGACAATGACCATAGTCAAGTAGCATTTGCAATCATCATAAGGGCCCAACATACAGAGTGATGGTGTGGAGTATCACTGGGTACACAAGGTCACGTCTCCTTCGAATAGCCTTTCCACTTGAATAAAAATTTAAAAGCCAAAAATACTCACTCTCGTGCTTTCATCATTGGATCCACTAGTAAATTCCGTATAACTAGCGTTCACTAAACCCAATAGTGTTAAGTATGGTGGAGGTACGCTCACACTATACTACACAATCCCATATACAAATATGCACTTCGGAACAGAATATTTTTGCTGCATAATAATACCTGGCACAGTAACTTTGTACTTTAATACTACAAGGCATATTTAGTACCAAAAAGTAACACCATTCAAAGCAGTAGTACATCCTCATTCCGTGTCATTATGTAGGAAAGTTGAATACTAATTCCGTCAAAAGCTGCTAACATGGAGTTCTCCATTAAATTCGAGAATGTACGAAAAACGAACGCAAACTAAAATAAAGTAGAATATAAAAAATGTAATTGAAAAGCATTTAAATTTAGCAGTTCATGCATGGAGTCATAGGCACAAACAAATGTCCACAGAACACTATGTTACCAAATCGGATTTTCTTTTATGTGAAACAGAAACAGCTACGGAACTATTAGCTCCACAAAATACTACGAAACAAAATTCTGTTTTGAACGAAACCAAAGCAAATAGGGAAGACTTTAAATCACCCAATAAGAAAGTGAGATGATGGACTGATAAACTTGCAACCCTTCAAGTGGCTTGGCAGTGAATCAACGTCGTGGTACTGGAAGCCCCTACATAGTTTCAGCCCCGTGGTGTGCGGCGTTGAGTTTGCGTGCTACGGAGCTTGTCGACTGTGCACAGAGTTGCGAACAACCTACAGTAGACTCTATGGAGTCCCTTTATTTCACGTCGAAAAGCTCTTCATTTTACTGAACAACTAGCAGTGACCTGGCCACTACGTCTTTTGTATTGTGTAATGATGTAACGACCCACTCTCAAGTCGTGCGAGTTAAGTGTCCAGGAATATACGAATTAGGTTGGTGCATAAATTCGTAGCAATTTTCCATACGTTTAATAAACACAACAGACACACACAGCAGAGACTTTAGTCATCAGTAATACGTTCTCGTTCACTATTTACAGCAGTCTTCCAACGCTGGGGTAACTTTTCGATTCCGTGACTGTAGAAATCACGTGATTTTGAGACGAAGAGCTTTTTGAGCCGTGCTCGAAGCCCATTTACATCCGCAAAGGAAGTTCCTTGAAGGTTGTTCTATAGAGAGCAGAAAAGATGAAAATCTGAGGGCGCAAGATCAGGTGAATAAGGTGAGTGCGGAATGACCTCCCAACCAAACTCGTATACAGCGTTTTTTGTCAGTGTAGAAGATTGTGGGCACGGAGTAGACAGTATACAGAAGGGAATGCATAGGGCGGCTCCTTTGATATGTATGAAGTAAAGCGTTGCGCTCGACGCCATATTGAGACCGAGTAAACGCGAAACGACAGCTGCTTACTGCTACGGCTCGGAATGGACATTCTTACGAAACGAAGCTATTCTAACCGACTAAATGAAAACTTTTACGAAAGGAAACGGTGATGAAACAAGTTATTTTAAATTCATTAGTCTTTACATGTACAAACTGTGTACCGCTTCTGCTTTTATCTTCAGATGGCAGTGAAGCTACTTTGTTCTGTAAATATCGTTTGTTTCCTCTTTATTTTTTCTTTTCTCTAACTGTAAGCTGATAAATTAACTTGACATCCAACAGAAACAGCTGTTACTCGAAACACTGCTGGAGTTTGTGTTTGCTTCAGTGCTGGAATTTTAATTCATGTTTACAACCTGAAAGTAACGCATAGGCATTACTTTAAATGAAACCAATAGCCTACATTAAAATATAATTTATACAAATGATTTTAATTACGTACAGACCTATTTTATCTCTTTTTTCATTTTCAGTTTTTACGTTACTTACATTGAAAATAAACTGAATTAAGCCTCAATATATGAGGCGTTCGGTCGTAAAACATGGTAACCAACAAAATGAAAACTTACGGGAAATCGGCTGTTAAGTTTTGAGGAAAATATCAAATAGTTTACTCTAACAAAACTCACATAATTATGTTGCGCAGATATTCTATGTGTACTGAAAAGTAAAATTCGTCTTAGCTGCTCCCCATAACATTTTGTTTGCGAATATAAGAACTACAATCAGAGGAAAGACGCCCGTAGATATCATATTTTTCATTCACGTATGAGACATTGCTACCTTGTTATCTGCCAGATACCACGTTTCACAACAACTGACGTTAAATGTTGCTTCTGGTACGTGGCAGTTACCACATAGATGGAACCTTACCAGGATGTTTACAGTGCAGTGGTGTAACATGATAATCACATTGGAAATACAAATAAAGTAGCCAAAAGCTGCATTACCAATTGTTTTATTAGTAGTTTTTAGGTACAACAATTTTACATTTAATGCTCAGGAACTAAGCTCGTGTACCGAGCGAGGTGGCTCAGTGGTTAGACACTGGATTCGCATTCGGGAGGACGGCAGTTCAATCCCGCGTCCGGCCATCCTGATTTAGGTTTTCTGTGATTTCCATAAATCGCTCCAGGCAAATGCCGGGATGGTTCCTTTGAAAGGGCACGGTCGACTTCCTTCTTCATCCTTCCTAATCCGATGAGACCGATGACCTCGCTGTCTGGTCTCCTTCCCCACACAACCCAACCCCAACTAAGCTCGTGTAATATCCGTGATATGCCTTTGGAATACACTAGAACAGGCTGAGGACATCGCGCAATTTTTCCTTATTGACTGGTGTTGGTGTATTATACAGCAGTGGAAGAGGTGCGTTAAATTTCCACAGAAAATCTTCTGTAAGAGGACGACCTTTCAGCTTCAATGATATTTCTTCACCAGATCCGAAATATTATCTATAAACAGTCATAGAATCTGGTTCTTCGCGGACCAACAGAAGTTTGACAGACGCAGAAATTACATTCTTGGGTGCTCTAAACAACGCCTGCAGTGAAGAAACTTGAAAGAAATCTCCCTGCTGCATTCTGTACACATTAAAGGGAGGTGAGCGTTGGGCGTTTTTCAAGATCTGTCCCCATTCCTCCGGGCAGTTGCATGGGGGCTTAATTAAATATAAGATTGAAAATATTTTTAGTAGCTGTAGCTGTATGTCCGATTACGCAGTGTCTCGTAATCGGTTGGCCCTGACTAGTACTATTACGCTATCTGACTGCAAAGAACAATGTAAGAAAATTTCCGTAAACACAGTTAATTAATTAAGTCCCCAGCAACTAAAAAAAAAGAAAACCAACAAGACCAATAAGCACAAGAGTCACTGTTCTGTATGTGGGAGTGTGACTCAACGTCCACATCTGGCACGGTTCTTTTCCAACAAGACAAGAATTTTGATACCAATTATACTGACGTGACAAAAGAAATTTAGAAAAACTATAATTACGCAAGAAAACCAAAATTCACTCTAATACAAGAACACGAGCCAGATGCTTTGTTGACTGAACCTGTAGTGACACATTATTTCAGATAGACAATTAATAAAAAAAAAAACATTATAAATTTTACCTTCATATATATTGACGAAATGCACTCATTACAATAACATCTGCTATCTCTCCCATCAAATAACTGCATAAAACAAGGAGCAACACTCTTTACTACCACATCTCACTCCGACTTCACGACAATCACGAGCTCTTAACACACACTGTGCTCTCTACTAGCACTGACTGCCACGAACTCTCAACAACCACTGACTTCTACAATCTCATAACAAGCACTGTGGAGGCGGCTTAATAGTACTCTTTGGCGCACTCTCTGGCGCAGTGGCACAGTGTAGCCACCTTTCATATGCCCCTCCTCCACAGGCCAGAATTTGATGGTATTTTTGCCAGCATTGGTGGTGAAAATACCACCAAATTCGTCCAGAAAAATACAAACAAAAATAAAAGATAATATTAATACCTAAACATCACATAACTAGTTAAAAATTTTGGCTTTGCACTGACCTTACAGTAACCTAATATATGAAATACAGTAAGCAATACAACTTCTTTTCATGCATGTGGCTTTACATAATAGTTTACACAATATACAAAAAATCAGTTTATACAAATGTTCACATAAAATGCCTTCAATGATTAGTTTATACAAAAAAAAAGATACTAACAGGTGACATCTTTTCAGTAGAAGCAGTCCATCAGTTGCACCCAGTAAAGTTTAGCAGGTACACCCAGCAACAAGTCACATTAATTCAGTAGAAGCAGTTCATCAGTGGCACCCAGCAATGTTAAGCAGGTGCAGACGCCAACAAGTGACTTCATTTCAGTAAAAGCAGTTCACCAGTTGCACCCAGCAATGTTGAGAGCAGGTGCAGACACCAACAAGTGATACCATTTCAGTAAAAACAGTCCATCTGTGGCACCCAGCAATGTTGAGTAGGTGCAGACAGCAAAAAGTGACTTCATTTCAGTAAAAACAGTTCATCAGTTGCACCCAGCAATGTTGAGTTGGTGCAGACAGCAACCAGTGACTTAATTCAGTAAAAACAGTTCATCAGTTGCACCCAGCAATGTTGAGTGCAGGTGCAGACATCAACAAGTGACACCATTTCAGTAGGAGTAGTCCATCAGTTGCACCCAGCAATGTTGAGCAGGTGCAGACACTAACAAGTGACACCATTTCAGTAGGAGTAGTCCATCAGTTGCACCCAGCAATGTTGAGAGCAGGTGCAGACACCAAAAAGTCACATTTCTCAGCAGAAGCAGTTCCACAAAATTCACTAACACTGATCACACAGTTCATCAGCAGAAATTAAACACGACCAAATGTCACACATCATGTTGAAAAGTGCAGGTAACAGTTCAGAATATTTATCTTCACTAATCAGACAGTTCAGGCATGAACAATAGTTTGAATACACATACAAATGCTTTTACAGTAACATACAAATCATAACAAACACACAAATGATGTCAGATAATTGTCCTATTAACTATTACAATACACAAATACCAGTAAACCTATAATATTCATGGGTGTCAGTGCAAGCCACTACCAACAAATAAAATAATACTTAGGAGATAGGTGGGTAGGATTAGGAAAGGAAAACACACAAAACACACTCACTCATCTTTCATCCACATTAAGTACTACTGTGTAACTGAATAGTGTTAATTGTGTAAATGTAATTCTGTCAAAATTTAATGTTCATCATGTGTATCAAGTAGTAGTGGCAGCAATGTATAACAGTCAATAATAGTTAGTCAACGTCATAGTCATCATGTCAAGACCAATGTTTGCCAAGCCAGATCAAAATGTACTGTTGTTGAACAACTGTCAGTGAGCCAAGATATGCAATTACTTCCTCTCTCCAAAAAAAAGTATATACTGCTTAGTTATTTAATAAAGTGTGTGTATAGACTATCTTCCTTCTACTTTAGTGTTCTAGTCTGGTATCTTCATCCTCCTTGTTCCATAAGACCAACAAAAAAAAATATGCTCCTCACTTACTTTACCTCTTATCCACCAAAACTCCAATAATCATCAACTTAATCTCAATACTTCAC
Source organism: Schistocerca piceifrons (assembly GCF_021461385.2). Lineage (NCBI taxonomy): Eukaryota > Metazoa > Arthropoda > Insecta > Orthoptera > Acrididae > Schistocerca > Schistocerca piceifrons. The sequence continues at coordinate 152,114,963 of NC_060138.1, read as the reverse complement.
TAATACCTCTTCAATACGTCTTATCATCAATATTATTTACCTTACCTCTTGTCCACAAACAACTTCATATCATATAATCTCTATACCTCAATAATACGCCGATAAATATAAACCTCAGCACCAATATCACCTTACCTCCTGTCCACAAACAACTTCATATCATATAATCTCTATACCTCAATAATACGCCGATAAATATAAACCTCAGCACCAATATCATCTCACTTCCATCACAACTCTTTCCTCTAGTCAGTCTCCTCGAACAAGTACAGATAAAATCCTAATGCAAACCTCATCATCCCATACAATCCGAAGACACACTGTCAACACACAACCTCTGTGTAATCCATCTGAGCCCAATCTTCTACTCATTATGAATTATAAACAAAAGAAATGCATACATGACCTCTAACAACTTAGTTCGAATAACTCTCAGTAATTAAGTACGATTACGGAGTGTGAATGATCATAATATTTCACAGTGTGTACACCACATCAAGAATTATGGCAGAAGCAAACATGTGGAGTATTTCTTGTATCAAGTGTCACTTCCTATTTCAATTGCTCACAAAAAATGCAGTGTAATAACTGTCAATGGTCTAAACCTAGTTTCGGTCTGTCATGTCGTTAGCCTCCTTCCTATTTGCATAAATTTATACAGCTTCCATAAAACCTCAGCTCATGTGACTTCTATGACTTTCTTGTACTAATGTCGTTCGTCGAATGATAGCAGTTAATTTTTTTATCTTAAAAATGTAAGACACTGAGCGTAAGCAAAACTTGCAATAGCGAGTAAATATACCAGTAAAGAACAGAATGTCAACAAGTGGATGCAGCACAATTCCTACAACGAGGTTCTGCCAAGCGAACAATCTATAATTAATCCAATAGTGTGACCTAAACTCTATGTTTATACACAGTATATCAGCATTTCTATACACCAAATTAAAGAGCAGTTATGGCAACAAAACAGAAATGTGTAAATATGTAATCCATACGCATAGCAGTAAACATATATCTTACGTAATAAACAAGTCATTAGCATCATATCAGCATAAGCAAATAAATGTTCATATGTCATCCTAATAAATAAACATGAAGGCGCAAGCAGATAAATCACAAAGTATAACTTACATACCTAAACACATCAGCACAATAAATCAGGTTACAATTATAATTTAAATAAATAAGCACAGCAGACACATAATAAGAAAATATGACATCAGTGAAAAAGCAGTGCAGCCAAGCGATGCATAATATACACAAGTTACAACCCAGTTCATTAATAATCATTGTCAAAATCAGTTAACGTACGCAAGCACGTCGCTTCACAAGTAATTTCATAGAACATAAAATTTAGCACAAGGCATGAATCACGTAATCGCGAGCCGCAAATTACGTCTAAAGTACGTACCTAAGTGGAAACATGTTACCTGAAAAATGAACTCAATTAACAGTTACCTTTTTTAGTTTATTAGTTTCTTCTTCGAAATTACACTCTTTCTGAAATTTTCTCGATAGCAAGTCGTCTTAACGTCGGAGACACACAGAATTTACCTGTAGTTCTTAAATATTTTATACAACCGTATCCTGAAAAATACTGAATGTTAATAACACAATTCATCAAGTCACTATAGCTTTATACTGAATTTAGTCGGAGAAATTAAACTGTGTATTTGTTTATGTCTGTCAGTGCATTCGCACTGAGCGCTCGATCAGCTGTGGGCGCATGACGTAGGAAGCTATTGTTCGCGGTCAACGACTGCCTTGTGCGGCGCGCAGACTTCACTGTTGCTTTGAGTATGTGCCGCCGCCAAAACACAGCGCGGTATCCTTGTACTCTCCGCATGTTTACATCTAGCTGTTAGTTTCTCACAAGTATGTCATTCCACAAAAATCTTTACGTTTGATATATGATGTATTCCTTTAGAGCGTCGTGATTTAAGAGTTTCTACTTCGACAGTGTTATCATGAATAATTTTGCGAATTCTATATGGACCGTTATAAAGCAGAAAAAATTTGCGACACAAGCCTTTTCCTTTGTGAGACAAACGGTGGGACTTAATTAATACCTTCTGACCAACTGACAAGAATTTTGAACGACCAGGAGGCTTAGCTGATTTCTCTCTTCTAGCAGCCGCAGATGCAATATTTTGTAGAGCCAGGTTGACGACTTCAGAATGCCGCAGTTTCCGTGAAGGCGGAAAAGGAACGATTTCAGAAATGCGATTTGTTGGTACTTTATTTTTTAATATCAATAGAGGCGGTAAAGAAGTTGAGTCATTAGGAAGTTCATTCAGAATGTTTTGAAAAATATGAAGGTACTGATCCCAAGTTCTGTGATTCTGATGACAATAAAGACGACACAATTTATTGATTTCCTTCATCCATCTTTCTGAAGCGTTAGATTGAGGGTGAAAAAGTGAAATGAAAATTGGTTTAATTTTACGACGCTGTAGAGTACGAAGCCAAATTTTAGAACGAAACTGTGATCCATTATCTGATATAACCTTGTCAACATGACCAACTTCTTTAAGAAAATGTTTGATAAAAGCGTTAGATACTGAACGAGCTGTTGCTTTGCGTAAAGGTGTAAAACACACATATTTTGAAGTCAACTCCACTGCTACGAAAATGTACGCAAAACCATTAGTAGAACGAACCACTGGACCAAACAAATCGACTGCAGCCATCTCCTTTAATTTCGCTGGAATGACAGGAAACAACGGTGCTCTGTGAGAAATCGTTGGAGGCTTAGCCATTTGACATAATTTGCATTTGGCAAGAACAGATCGAATACGTTTTTCCATATTACTGAAATAGCAATTTTCTCGTAATTTATGAAAGCATTTTCGGGGACCAAAGTGTGCATAACTGAAATGCGTATACCAAATCAATTTATTGACCCACTCATCAGGAATACAAACTAACCAAACGGAGTTGTCGACCGATTTTCGTTTAAAAAGAATGTCATTGCGAACTAAATAATGCTGTCTAATCGCCACGCTTTCCTTTCTCCTCCACTTCTCCTTAATGTCCTTCCAGATTGGATCCTTATTTTGCTCCTTAGCGATATCCTGGAGCGAAGACGAAATAAAGTTCTCAAACGCAACACCTTGAATATACATCAAACAATAATTGTTTTCTATGCCGTCCTCTTCAGCACTTTGTTTCAAACCCATAGGTGCACGTGATAAAGCATCGGCAACAATATTAGAAGAACCCTGTATGTAAACAATACTAAAGTCAAATTCCTGTAGGTACAACGCCCATCGTGACAATCTGCCATGAGTTAATTTTGTTGACATAAGAAATTCCAGAGCTCGATGATCGGTGTAAACCTTAGTATGTCTGCCAAACAAAAATGTGCGAAATTTTGTGAAAGCCCATACAACAGCCAAAGCTTCAAGTTCCGTAATCGAATAATTCTTTTCTGATTTAGAGAGAACACGACTTCCAAATGCAATAGTCTTCTGTACTACAACGCCGTTTTCTTCTATCTCTTGAAATAAGTGTGCCCCTAGGCCCTTGTATGATGAGTCCGTCGCCAAACAAAATTCTTTAGATAAATCTGGATGTGAAAGAAGTGGAGCAGCAACTAAAGCATCACGAAGTTGTTCAAATTCTGACTGAGCTTCCTCATCCCAACACCAATTAGATTTCTTTCCAGATAGTTCACATAAACGTGGTGTGGCCAAATCGTCCAATTTAACAAAGCGTCTAAGAAAATTACAGACACCAAGGAAACTACGAACATCACGTTTTGTAGTAGGAACAGCATAATTACGAATAGCGTCTAGTTTCTCTGGATCAGGAAGAATACCTTCTGTAGAAATAATGTGACCGAGAAATTTCACCTGAGAACGACCAAATTCAGATTTTTCTAAGTTCACTGTCATGCCAACTTTTGCAAAGATACGTAATAATGAGTCCAAAATTTTGTTGTGCTCACTCCAAGAACGTTTAGCAATAAGAATGTCGTCAACATAGGAAGTAATGTTGTCACGAAGATAAACAGGTAAAATTGCATTTAAACTACGAATGAATGCTGCTGAAGATACAGTAAGTCCAAACGGTAATTTCCGAAATTGGTAACAGTTACCAAAGGCTAAAAAAGCAGTGTATTTTCTACAATCAGGGTGGAGTTCTATTTGCCAAAAACTTGCGCGCATATCAATCGTGGATAAAACTTTAATTCCATGGAAATGTTGAAGAAGTTCATCTAAATTTTGTGGGCGGTCAGTTTCAGGAATGATGATGTTATTTATCTGCCTGGAATCCAGAACCAGACGAATTGATCCATCCTTTTTAAGAACAACGTGTAATGGGCTAGTATAAGGACTGACTGCAGGCTCAATAATGCCCTGATCTAACATGTACTGAAGTTCATTCTTAACCTTGTCTCTGTAAGCCAAAGGAATAGCGTACGTTTTCCCGCGAAATGGTGTGTGTTCTTTCACTTTAAATAAATATTGTAAGCCTTGTATAGTTCCTGTGTGATGACTAAACACTGTAGCATGTGAAGTCAAAATGTGGTGCAGCTCTTCTCTTGCAACGTCATCTGGCACTTCAGCTTTCTTAACCTTTTCATTAATTAATTCTTCGCTATTAATTATATCATCCATCGCGTCCCTGTATCTATTGTCATTGTCATGAATAAACACATTGTCGTCATAATGCTCAACGAAAACATCAGAAGTAAGAAACCTTAAACATTTTGTATCTGACTCAGATCTTGTTAAACACTCGAAAAATTTTAAACATTTCGGCATTCCAGCAACAGTCAGATTTACACTTCCTTCTTTAAAGTTCAAAATTGCCTTATGTGCGTTAAGAAACTCCATACCTAATATAATTTGTGTACTGAGTAATGGAACAATAATAAAATTAGCAGAAAATTCGTATCCTTGACAAATGAAATTTAAATTGGTCTGTTGTTTGACCTCCACACTTTTTCCAGAAATCGCACCTCGAATTGTAGTTTTAGAAATAGGTAACACAGGACAAGCAATAGTTCTTACACATATACGAAAAACTGATTCACTAATGACATTCAATGGGCTCCCAGAATCTAATACTGCAGTGAACGTATTCTTACCCATACATACTTCAATAACAGGATGTAAAAATGCGTCTACATTATTTTCCTTTTCGTCTAACAAAATGTCTCTCATGTCTTCCAGGCGTACGTAGTGTAAAGTCGTAGTGTCATTACTTTCTGAGCTGTCTATATTGCTGCCAGAAGCTGAAGCTACAAGTCATTGTCGATTGTTTGCGTCACGTCTTTGATTATTCGCGTCATTTCGCGGATCAATTTCAACGATTTGCACTTGTCTCTCAGAAGTTCTGTCACGTGGAGGATGCCAATTAGGTCCCTCCTGTCTGTTAGATGCAAATTCTGGGTTGTGTCTGTTATTAAAATTTCTATTTTCCTGTCTGTCTGGATAACTACTTCTTGTATAATTTCGACTGTCACTTCTGAAATTATTGTTGTACCTACTACCCTGGTTATTTCTGTAGTAAGAATTTCTATTACTGTTTGAATAATTTCTGTCTTGATAATACCGATTACTGTTTCCGTATGATTGATCATTCCGGTACGAATTACCGCTATTGTCTGTGTAATTTCTGTTAGAACGTCTGTTATTATCATAAGGCTGGTATCTGTTGTCCTGTCTGTTACGTCTGTCATTCTCAAAATTACCGCTATAACGTCCGTTCCGACCACTATCACTTTTCTCTGAAAATCTATTGTAATTACTGTTACTGAAAAAGTTACAAGAGGTCCCGTCATCGTTGTCATACTCAAGTTCTTGCAACAAAGTCTTAAAAGTCTCAATGTCGTCTTTACATCTTCCAGCTAAAGCAATTTGTCTTATGGATTGCGGCAACTTAGTTAAGCAAATGCGAATTAATTCAGTCGGGCTATAAGGGTTGGACAGGAACTGATTCTTTCGAATCATGTCTTCAAAGTACTCTGCCGGCGTGCGGAACTCAGACTGTTTGAAATTACGCTGCATAATAAGACTGTGTTTGACTCTGTCTTGCGTGTTTTCGGACCAATATGCCGATAGAAATGCATGATAAAAATCATTTAAATTATTAAAATCTCTAATGAGTGCGCGCATCCGCGTCGCCGGTTCGTTTTCTAAATATCCACACATAAATTCCAGTTTGTGACTTAGTGGCCAATTTGGTGGAAGTGCGTACATAAATTGATCTAACCATGCACATGGATGTATGTCATTCTTAGAATTGCGGAAGATCTTAAATTTCCGAACAGTCAAAAAGTGTTTATAGTCAAAGTTTTCGCCTCGTGGCGACAAAGACCTACCGCGTCTGTCCCGGTCCGAATGTCGATTATTGTAAAGTTCGCGCGCCTGGCGCTCTCTTGTTGCATCCCGTAAATGAAACAAATTATTTTCTTCAAACCCCTCTGCTACCTGTGATTCTAAATTTCTTCTGCTATCTTTTCCTACAATTTCGCCTTCGATCTGCTTGACTTGCTTCCGTAATGCCTCAAATTCCCTTTTCACGCGTTCATTAAATTTTCCCTGATTTTCAACATGCTTATTTATGTTCTGATACTCTTCGGTTTCTGCAAATGGTAATGGAGCTGTATCATCCGAATCTCTGTCCCCATGTAAACTAAGATTTGTCAATCTATCTGAAATTTCCTCAACTCTTTCCGATAAGTCACCTATTTTTTCTTTCTGTTTATTTACGTCTTCCGTAAGTGTCGCGACTCGGGTTTCAGTATTGACACATTTGGTAGCTAACTGTTCATACTGTTGTGTTAGGTTATTTAATCTGTCATTTGGTACGGATTCCTCGATTCTCTCAAATATTTCTTCCTTATCCTTTGCACGTTGTAAATTTAACTCTGAAAATTTCTGTACTATCACGCGATCTCTTTCTTCCTGTTCTCTATCCTGTTCCCTTTGTCTGATTTCTACTGCAATTAATCTATTATTGTGAGCATTCAAAATTGGTTGCACTTCTTCTCTGATTTCTTTCTTTAATTCATCTTTCATATTTTTGAAACATGTTCCTATTCGTGAATCTATCCGAGTTTCAATTGTTCCCATTCGTGTTTCCATTGTTCCCATCTCAGTTCTAATTGTTCCAATCTCTGTTTTTAATTCAGATCGAAACTGCTCCATTATTCCCCTATCTGTTTTTATTTCAGATCCCAAAGTTTCCATTCGTGTTTCCATTGTTCCCATCCGTATTACCATTGTTCCCATTTGTGATCCCAGATTTAATATTGCACCCATCAACTGCTCCATAGTAGCCGGTTCGCAATTCTTTTCACGCCTAACATTTCCTGCAAAACCAGTTTCCTTCGTCATAGCTGTAAAGCTATCTGTGTTCGATACTATTTCAGAATCTTCTATCGTTGATCTCGTATTCTGTGAATTTTCTGATTGAGAAAAATTTTGAAATGGTTCCGGACTATTTTCCCGACTTATTACATTGTTTTCAACTCCATTATCCACCATACTGTTTTCCTCTGTTGGCGAGTTCGCCATTTCAACAATTTCGTCATTCTCACTATTCATCATTTTCGCCTTTTTCATTGACCGCGTAATCATTTACAGAACATAAAAAATTCGTCACTGTTCGAAAATTACACGCAATGCCTCCTTATCTCCAACAAAACCATTTACATGCAATGTCTCCCTCAAACACGATCAATCGAACAATTGAAATAATTGCACTAAATTGTCAAACGCGTATACAAGACAACAAATCAAATTCTGAGAAAAAAATATCATTAGAAGAATGCCAATTACCAAATCTACACATGCAATATAACCTACAATTACTAAACTACAAATTACTACAACAATACTACAGTCTACAATTTTCACAATCGGAAGAATCCAAGGGACGATCCGAAGCAGCGGTCGCCACGTGCATGGGGGCTTAATTAAATATAAGATTGAAAATATTTTTAGTAGCTGTAGCTGTATGTCCGATTACGCAGTGTCTCGTAATCGGTTGGCCCTGACTAGTACTATTACGCTATCTGACTGCAAAGAACAATGTAAGAAAATTTCCGTAAACACAGTTAATTAATTAAGTCCCCAACAACTAAAAAAAAAGAAAACCAACAAGACCAATAAGCACAAGAGTCACTGTTCTGTATGTGGGAGTGTGACTCAACGTCCACATCTGGCACGGTTCTTTTCCAACAAGACAAGAATTTTGATACCAATTATACTGACGTGACAAAAGAAATTTAGAAAAACTATAATTACGCAAGAAAACCAAAATTCACTCTAATACAAGAACACGAGCCAGATGCTTTGTTGACTGAACCTGTAGTGACACATTATTTCAGATAGACAATTAATAAAAAAAAACATTATAAATTTTACCTTCATATATATTGACGAAATGCACTCATTACAATAACATCTGCTATCTCTCCCATCAAATAACTGCATAAAACAAGGAGCAACACTCTTTACTACCACATCTCACTCCGACTTCACGACAATCACGAGCTCTTAACACACACTGTGCTCTCTACTAGCACTGACTGCCACGAACTCTCAACAACCACTGACTTCTACAATCTCATAACAAGCACTGTGGAGGCGGCTTAATAGTACTCTTTGGCGCACTCTCTGGCGCAGTGGCACAGTGTAGCCACCTTTCACAGTACACATACTGAATGTGATCCCTCACATACTGCTCTACTCGGCCGAAATCTCTGTCTGATGGCAACATAGTATGTCCAACTACTGGAAAAACATGTTCAACACGTTTTACACGGCCACTCGCGAATAATTTAAGGCAGAGAGCGACTATTGTCTAGTTTTTATTTTGACCACAGCAGTTATCTGATACTATCAGTTTCTTGCACTGTATGTCATTCGCGATGAAGTGTTTCAATATGCAACTTGCAATTTCATCACTTCCTCTCCTAGCAGTAGCCTCGTCCCAGTAATAAAAGTACCCTACGTTATTGGAGCAATCATGAATACTGAGGTTGAAGCAAAACAATTTTCTTTTGTAAAATGCGGGTCCAGTGGATAATTTTGGAATGGGCAACGCCTGTTGGAGATCAAATGTTAGAACAAGGGCTTCTTTGTCCTCTGGGGCAACTTGCAAAAATTTTTGGCCGGCAGCAGCATGTAGGTGGTGTCTCTCGATATTGTGTCCAATTTCTTGGACTTTAGCGTCATTTTTATCGTTTTCGGCTTGCTGCAGTTCAATTCTCATTGAGTCGCAGTCCTTACATGTGTCAGTCTTAGGAGACTTGAATCCTATATTAAATTCTTCCGTAAATATTCTTCTGAACTTGTCTGAAGATACAGGACTGCTACCACTTTCTGAACAGAACTGAATATATTCTTCAAAACAACGTTTAACTGTGTATTCCATAGACATAAACATCGTATAAGGATTTTTGTGTCTGGTGTAGTGACTTTCGTATTTGGGAAGTTTTGGTATAAAAGTATGCACATTTTTTATATCGTCTTCTGAATACTTTTTCTTGTGGTGCCCATGTGCACCTCTTTTATCTGATGGTGGAGTATGAGCGCCATTGGTTTTTTTAAAACCAAATTTCGACTCTCCCCCTACTTTTTTGCAATCAGTGGGTGTTGAGGAAAGCAGTTTTACATACTTCTACTTTTAGCCCTTCAACCAAGATGTTGTAAGTAATGGTAAATTTTCTTCGAGACGAACTTCCACTCTTTTTCGTACTTCTGGCAGTTTTTTAACATCTATTAGACCAAATAGATAAGCGTTTTGGATGTTGTAGTTTCCCATTCTATTGAACTCTTCAAACACCAAGTGTCGTTCGTCACCATCAATCTTTGAAATACATTTTTTCTTACAAAGGCAATTTGGGCCTGCTTCTCGAGGTGCTTGTGGATTTCCTTTTCCTCGATAAGACAAATAGCTTTTACCTAAATTTCTTAATTTTTAATTTTTTTCCTGTTGGTTTACCCCAAGTTTCCTTTTTCTACCTTTCTTGTTTGATTTTTCCTGATAATCTACAGTATCCTTTTGTTCAAGAGGTACCGACGATCCTGCATAACGGACTCTACTAGGCGGATTAGATTTTCCAGAAGCAGTAGGTGACCTTACATCCGCATTGTTTTCATCATGACTGTTGGTTGTAGACCTACTGGTATGTGGTTCCGATTCACAATCCTGGTTGATATTGAGCGCGGTCGATTTCTGAAACAAAAAAAGGAATACTTGTATCGAAAAGCTCATTACCCTTCTTCCTAAAAAAAAAGTTCAAGGGATAATAATAAAAATCTCGTGTGCCTCCCGATTCTGTTGCTAGTCTATCAACTAGAAGCCACTTGGGAGGTTCCCGTATCCCCAACCTGCAAGAGAAGGGATCTACAGTTCATCGCGGAAGCCGAACCGTGGTTGCATCTGGCGTAGTTCGTATCTTATTGAAAACGATCGGTCCGAAGATTAACTGAAAACGCTTCGTGATCCGACCAGGATTCAATCTCGTGAACTTTGGCATGGTAGTCAAGCGCTTAAGTCGCTACACTACAGGACGTAAGGTAAAAGTGTTGTGTTATCGTTTCAGGTAGACATTTCTTCTGAAGAGCTTGAAACGTCCCCTTAGAACAATTATACATGACTGTGCTTAAACTGCCTACTTACAAGCTGAGTTACACCATGATAATAGAAAACCTAGTGAGTGTAAAACATGGTAACTCTAGTAGATACCGTGGTCACCTTCGCACATATTTATAATTTGCGAGTCAAAATGAAACCTATTTTGGTTATTTCTATATAATGCATTGTGTTTATGTTTTACGAAGTTTGGTTACCACATACTCAGTTCATATTTGATGAAAGGAACGTTCAGAATTTCCGTTTTTGAATATTTTCAATACGGAACACGCAGTAAGACTTGGTAAGTGCAGTACATACCATCTTTTGCTTCAAACAGAGAAAGAAATAAAGGCATCTGTTCTTACCTTTTTAAGGAGTAATTTGCATCCGATTTGTTTGCACTCATAAACAGGATAATACTCTGGGCTTTCATCTTCGTCATTACAGGAAGAACTGTAGTCAGAATTGTTGTTAGCGCTCGAAACTTTCGATTCAAGTTCCTCATCACTACGGAACAGACTGTGACGGGCCGCCATGTTTGTTACTTAAAATGTTTTACCTGCAGTCAGCTGTCACTTACCAACAATACCAACATAATTTCTTACAACGTACACATCTCCCACAGATTCCTTCACCAACCTATGAAATCAGCTGTAAGGAGTCCGACGTTGCCAAAAACGCCAATTGGTAAAAATTGTTAGATACCATGTTTTACGACCGAGTGCCTCATATTGTATTTTCATAAAATGTTGAAAAAAAAGGCAAAGGCAAAAAATGCAGGGATGGCGTCATTAATTCATCAAAATCTGGGAAAATTGTAACAGCCTTATACAAAAATTTTGTGACTGTAGCATTGAAGCCCTTTGTGCGAGAACAGTTTTCTTCTGTTAACTGACTCGTGAGGAGGAAAAATAAATCCACAGTTATACGAAGAGATTTTTCAAGATGAAAAAAGTTTGCCATCATGCAGTATTGAAGTGTTTCCCCCAAATACACAAAGCTAGTGAAAAACTGCAGTGTTTACTTTTATTATCAGGTAAAAAATTTCATCAGAAACTTTCAAACCTGCTCTCATCTATTCAAGAGAAAAAAAAAAAAGAAATCACGTGCCGAGAAGGCTGCACCAAAATACATTCTACAGTACACCGCTGGTCATCTTCGCCAATGTTCGGAGTGGTTTGCTACCAAATTGCACGATGAGAAAGTACCTTTTTTGAATGCAAGCCAAGCTTGTTTTTCTAAAGAAACTTAAAAAAACGTGTAGCTGGAAAAAGCGACGTTTATAACGTGTGCAACACGCCGAGAAAACAAATGCTTCTCCTGTTTTTACGATAAATATCGTTAAGCACATGTAAAGCACCAACTGTATAGTAATGACAGCATTACTTTTATATATGAAGTTCTAGTGAACAGTTTACGTTCTCTTTCTGGAAACTTATGTGTGATCCCAACTTCCTCTTTGCCTTTCCTTTTCATCCATTTTATGAAAATGTTAATAAATACAATGCATTGAACATTTTTTCTGATTATTTTGCAGTTTAAATAATAGAAATTGAAAATAAGAAACTTGAAATAGTTTCCACATACGAATTTGAACCTACGACCTTGCCATTCCACACTCTTTCCACAATGCTTTGCGCTGCCTACGCTTCACCTGAGCAGCACGGAAACTATTTTTTTAATAGCTTGGCCGCCTTGAACTCCCGCATCTGCCACTTTCATCTCTGATCAAGCTCTGCAATACCATAAGTTTGGACGAAATCAGTGATGACGAGTTGGTGCCGTTCCATTGTGAGCTAGCGGGTAACTTAACATGTGGCGCTCTCGACGTCAGCGCACTCCAATGAAGTACTTCTCTTTTCTCCGTACTGTAGTGAGATGCGGCTTTCCTTGAAACTTGAAAGACAATTCCAATTCGTTAGTTATATTTAATACAGAGGAACATATCACGTAAAATGAACCAAAGGTGAAGTAGCCAGCGACCACATTTTTCACTGCGAATTCAAATTTTATGCTAGACTACTTGGAAATTAAGTACCACAATAACTAAGACCATTTCATCTTCAAACTGTGATATGAAACTATTGTATAAGACACGAAAGAATCAGTATTACGTAGCTATTAGTTTCCTCAGAGTCGAATGAAAGGTATTGTATACAGTAGTGAAAAAGATGTACAACTGCGAAACGAGTCGTTTTTAATTTTTTAAAGAAAAAGAATTTGTGTTGAGAAACTAACTCCAGAAGTTGATTTTCCTGTCATTCATTTACATACAATATTGTTTTACATTTTAGAGAGCTTTTACTGATTACAGCAAGAAAATCGGAGAAGCCATTTTTCTCATGGTCTGCTGTTAGCCTCTTCGTGGGAAACACTCTTTAGTTTTTATTATTTTTTTTTGACATCATCTTTACGCCAGTGACTGTTATAAGTTTTTATTACACTATTGCAATTTCGGCCTTACGCCATTATCAAATGCTTTTTAGCTCGTCTTGCTGCCGTGGAAGTGGTTTAATTTTCACATTAATTTATTTAGGAGAAACTACAAACTTATCACAGTCACTGGCGTAAAGATGATGTCCTTCAAAAAATTTTTTATGACTGTGAATCCCAGCTACAACCACTTTATTCACTGTTTGCCTATCCAGACATAAGTGATATTGCTGAACTTTCAACGAACGAAGATAAAATTATTAAAGACAACATAATGTATAAAGTTCAACAAACAGTGTAAGAAGAATGAAGTTTCTCCTAAATACATTCACGTGAAAATTAAAGCCACCTCCACGGCAGCAAGACGAGCTAAGAAGCCTAAGGCCGAAATTGCAGTAGCGTAATAAAAAGTTATAAAAGTCATTGGCGTAAAGATGTCCTTCAAAAGACTTTTTATGACTGTGAATCCCAGCTACAACCAGTTTACTCTTTACTTTCCTGTGTGATCTTAGCTGTTGCTACCGCTCATTATAAGTGTCCAACTTTTACAATACATTAAACAACGGTTTTTGAAGGTAAGCCCATCAGCGAGAATGCACAATTAATAAAACGTATCCGTTCGCCTTTGGCTTCAGATAACTGTTTACTCGGTTTCAATATGAGAGACTTCGCACATTCACTCTAAATTTTGGAGCACGGATTTCAGCGGAGTTTCCATTCTGTATTGCTCTCTCTTCTGTGGTGAGGACGGGCCTTATCGTGGAGTAACATCGCGTTTTCAAGACGTCTCAGTTGGTGACAATAAATGTCAACATGATAGTTACATCTCAGGGAAGTAATTCGTAGTACACCACACCATCGCTGTTCCATCAGAGGCATAACATTATCTTTTATGGATGCGTGCAAGTTTTTGTGCAGTGAGCTGCTGCTTCGTTTGGGCTCAACCGTTACTTTTTTTTCCTTTTGTTAGCACAACATTTCTCGTGATCAGTAACGATACGTGATAGGAGTGGTTGGGTTGATCACGAGCCAATTGATGACAACCAAGCACAGATGCTTATATGGGCACCCACTGTTTTTGAGATTTCGGCTTAGACCATGCGGTGCTCATATATCCGATTTTTGAAACTTCCTCATTGCGTGCAAACGTCGCACGATGCTAGAATTATCACTGTTCATCACATGTTCCAGTTAGATAGTACAATGAGGTAGATCATTGTGGGTTAGTGGGTTTAAACGGTCTTTATCAAACCCCAAAGGTTTTCCTGAACGTGAAGAGTGAATAATGTCAAAATGATCTTCATTAAAACGAGAAAATGATTCTTGCCGTGCTGTGTCCAACGACAGTATCCCCATAAACGGCGCAAATGTTTCTGGCTGCCTGCTTTTGCTGTCTTCTCCCTACTCAACTCAAACAGAAGAACATGTCGGAAACGTTCCGATTTCTCCACTTGTCACTCAATTTTGTAGCGTCCACAGCTCCACTCCCTATCTCCAAATGGTAAAATGACAATATGTAAACTCAAATAGCAACAGTGAATTACAAATCAAAAATTGCTATCGACAAATAAACCCATAGCAACCGGAATATCGATATGTAAAAAACGCTAGAAACTTATGGACCTGCATCCATGAATCTGGTCGTAGACTGACTGGAGACTGGAACGCCGCCACTCGTCAGCCACTACCCTTGACTAACTCGGCGATATATAGTATGTGTAGCAGTACTGAATGATTTACCCATAACTATCATCAAAGCTCAGTGCAACTCGCTGCCCAGCTAGGGTAAAGCCATTGCTGCTACCCGTGGTGGCAGCTTTGTGTACTATATTTCGCACCGAGTAAATCTGCAAATAGCTTGTAAATTTCATCATGTATTATTGATTACTGTATGCATAGTAAAACAAAACTTTTTTGTTGTTCTTTGCAGGTTTAATAGCCGGCAGTGAATAAGCCGTACTTTTTTGTGGAGACGTACGTTACGACACAACGCCAGGCAGTGCACGTCAACAGGTTGGCCGTAACTCACGTGACTGCAACGCCGCCCACTGCCGACTCTCGGACACACCCACCACAGCACAGGAGGCCAGCACCAGCGCAGAAGAAGGCGCAGCTACATCCGCCCACTCTGATCGTTGAGTTCTATGGGTGCCTTCGCAGCGTTAATAGTTAGCGTCTCCGTTGCTGTGATTGTGTGCAACCCACCTGCCTGTGTATCGGAATAGTTGGATTCTATTTGGAGTAGCTGAACTAAAGCAAATCCAGAGTTACGATCATATTATGTGTGTTTCTGATTATTTGCTCTCTGTCTTAGCACCACCTATTCGTCAGCTTCCACCCCTGGGCAGACCCAGCACTTTTGTTTCTAGTTTTATCTTTGTGCCGTTACAATGTAACCCAGTAAAGATCACAGTTCTACGTAACCTCCTGATTTATGCGGTGTCGTCGGGTATCGAAAGCGACGCAAGAAGTATCGACCACCGCAGAGATTCTGCACAGCAAAGCGGTATCTGGAGGCTCCAATGAGGTTCCAGGAAGAAGCCGTGCCTCCCGCACTTCCGAGGCGCCACCGCCGCACCTCTGCCCTGAAATACAGGGTGAGTCAAAAGTCGCAGTACACCTTGTTATGTCAAAAACCCCAAAGGGAAGGGGAAACCTGAATATTCCAGTAAGGTATGGACGAGGTGGACTACCTTTTACGTTATATACCGAACACAGACACCATCTTGAACCTAAGTCAATTTTTTTTAATGGAACGAGGGTCGTGTGATGTATCAAATAACATCAACATTTTTTAATAAATTCATCCATGTAAACAGATTCGAAGCAGCAGTTATGGTTCACAAGTTACAACACATTTTGGTTGGAATTACACGCTGGACTGTTCTCTATAAAGGACAGCCATTTAATGTGTTCAACATGGTGTTCCTCTCGGTCGACGCCCATTTGAAGGCGCTGAATACAATCGTCATGCTTTTGCAGAAGAACTTCCGCAGAAATGCTGGCACACGCTTCTGCAACGTGTTGCTCGAGGTAATGTCTGTTTCTCATTTTCTCTGTACATACGAGTTGCTTTGAATTACCCCACAAATAAAAGTCAAGTTGTGTGATATCAGGTCATCTGGGTGGCTATTCTACAGAACCATGTCGACCAATCCTATGACCACGAAACTGACCATTTAACCACTGACTAACAACTTCTCCGTAGTGTGGTGGAGACTCACCATGTTGAAAGTAAGAGGAAAAGCTGCTATCTTTATTCAGAACGAAGGGAAACACCGCTTCCTTCAGAAATTTCAGGTAGCGTTGAGTAGTAAGGATCCGTCCCATGAAAATGTGTCCAATTACACGGGTATCCCATATTCAAAACCACACCATAACCTTTATGTCACCACCGAGCGAGGTGGCGCAGTGGTTAGCATACTGGACTCGCATTCGGGAGGACGACGGTTCAATCCCGTCTCCGGCCATCCTGATTTAGGTTTTCCGTGATTTCCCTAAATCGCTTCAGGCAAATGCCGGGATGGTTCCTTTGAAAGGGCACGGCCGATTTCTTTCCCCATCCTTCCCTCCCCGAGCTTGCGCTCCGTCTCTAATGACCTCGTTGTCGACGGGACGTTAAACACTACTCTCCTCCTCCTCCTTTATGTCACCAACTACCTTGGAAGGTTTGACAAAGAGTTTGCCTCATCACTGAACAAGATACCTCTTGCAAAACAGGGATCTTGATGAACTTGCACTAGGACCCACGTGCAAAACTGCATACGTATGTGTGGGTCATCCTCTGATGGGTGCTAAGGTGGATGCTATTGATAAGCGTGAAGGATTCATACGATAGACGACTGGCTGATTATACACATTCTGCTGACAGACGCAGTGTGCTTCGGAATGGGCTCTTCACGAAAGACGCCAAAATGATTGTTGAAGTCGCCTCGTCAGTAGCACTTTTTGGACGGCCACTCCGGGCCTTGTCCGTCACAGTCCGTTTCTCGGAATTTGGAAATTAAGCACCTGACTGTGTTGTGTGAAATTGGAGGTCTTTCTGACTGCTGGTTGTTAAAATATGCCGCTATGACACGGAAACTCCGTTATCAAGACATCAAAATGACCGCAGTCCTCTCCTCCTTGGTCAAAGACAAATTAAGTTACCTGAAACAAAAATGTGTTGTAACATTTCAACTGCTACTTCGAATCTGATTATGGGAATGAATTTGTCAGAAACTGCTGATGTCATCTGATATAACACACGACGTCCTTTCCATTTTAACAAAAATGACTTAGATTCAAGATTGCCGATTTCAGGATGGCGCCCTTGTTCCGTATCTATCGTAAAAGGTAGACCACCTCACCCTTAACTTACTGGAATATTCAGGTTTCCGCATTACTGGAGGGTTTTGGCATAACAGGGTGTACTGCGACTTTTGACAGCCTGTAGTGTCGCCAGAGACCACGAGGGCAGCTCCGTTCGATATCGGATCCTGCTCGACTCCAGGAAGTTCCCAGGATTGACTTCGTTGTGCTGCCTACACGAGACTTCCGTCACGCACCAATGCTACACTATGTGATCAAAAGTATCCGAACGCATACGTTTTTCATATTAGGTGCATTGTGCTGCCACATACTGCCAGGTACTCCATATCAGCGACCTCAGTAATCACTAGACATCGTGAGAGAGCAGAATGGGGCGCTCCGCGGATTCTCACGGACTTCGAACGTGGTCAGGTGATTTCAGTGTCACTTGAATCATACGTCTGTACTCGAGATTTCTACACACCTAAGCATCCCTGGGTCCACTGTTGCCGATGTGATAGTGAAGTGGGAACGTGAAGGGACACATACAGCACAAAAGCATATAGGACGATGTGGTCTGTTGACTGATAGAGACCACCGACGGTTGAAGAGGGTCGTAATGTGTAATAAGCAGACATCTATCCAGTCTACCCAGACTATCACACAGGAATTGCAAACTACATCAGGATCCACTGCAAGTACTATACCAGTTATGCGGGAGGTGAAAAAACGTGGATTCCATGGTGAAGCGGCTGCTCAGAAGCTACAAATCATGCCGGTAAATGCCAGACGAAGCCTCGCTTAGTGTTGGAGCGTAAACACTGGACGACTGATCAGTGGAAAATCGTTGTGTGGAGTGACGAGTCACGGTACACAATGTGGCGATCCGATGGCAGGGTGCGGGTATAGCGCATGTCCGGGGAACGTCATCTGCCAGCGTGTGTAGTGCCAACAGTAAAATTCTGAGGCGGTGGTGTTATGTTGTCGTTGTGTTTTTCATGGAGGAGGCTAGTGCCCCTTGTTGTTTCGCGTAGCACTATCACAGCACAGACCTACATTGATATTTTAGGCACATTCTTGCTTCCCATGGTTGAAGAGAAATGGCGATTGCATCCTTCAACATGATCGAGCACCTGTTCATAACGCACGGCCTCTGGCTGAGTGGTTCCACAACATCTCTGTAATGGACTGTCCTGCACAGACTCCTGAAGTGAATCATACAGAATACCTCTGGGATGTTTTTGAAGGCGGCTTCGTGCCAGGCCTCACCGACCGATATCGATACCTCTCCTCAATGCAGCGCTCCGTGAACAATGGGCTGCCATTCCCCAAGAAAGCTTCCAGCACATGGTTGAACTCTTGGCTGCTAGAGTGGAATCTGTTATCAAGGCTAAGGGTGGAGCAAGACCATATTGAATTCCAGCATTAAAGATGGAGGGCGCCACGAGCTTGTAAGTCATTTTCAGCCAGGTGTCCGGATACTTTTGATCACATACTGTATCAGAACTTTGTCAACAAGTGTCTACGAACTTGTGTTTTCCAGTGACTATAGTGAAGCAAAAGTACAGTCATTCTGAATTTGTACCAATTCCCCACTCAGTAATGGTGTCTCAGATTGTTCTGAACCCTTCATAGCTAGAGTGTAGCCTGGCGAGCAAAGATAAGTTTTTTTGTAATCAAAAAAGCATTACTTATTCAGAGCGTACTAATTAACGGTATTATTACTAGCCATCTCAGTATCCAAGAAGCTGGACAAAACTATTTAGAAATGCATTTAGCCCAGCGTATTAAAAGCTTCTGGAAGCCATTATCATAATAAGACATTGGGTCGTGTCACAAGCCATTTGCTTACTCAACCCATTTGTCTAGTAGTGCCTCCTTCAGTGGTCGAAAGAGGCGAAAATAGCCGAGCGATAGGTCTGGCTTGTGTGGAGGGTGTACTCTACCTCATTTCTTCCAGTTACTGGCAGCTGAGAGCGTCTGTGTGGAGGCGAGTGTTTGTTTTGGTGGTAGAGAATGACTTGTTTTTATTTATTGCACATTTGCTGCGATAAGTAAGATTAACCTCACTTAAAAGGTTCCAGTGATACTCTGTGCCAACGGTGCCTCGCTCATGCCAAAAATAAGTATGCTAAATGCCAAGCGTGTCAAAAGACACAAACACATGCATCTTGCTACCTGAAAATCCAGTCTGGGCTTCAAGTGGCGTTTTCTCTCTCTCCTTTCTCCGATCTTTAGCTATTTACCCAGATTTTGTCACTGGTCAGTGCAAAAACAGTGAAGGTAAAGGCTGTGGCGCAAGCCTGTAACCTTACTATCGGCCTGGCAGCAGATACATTGCGGTCTTTCTTTTCGTCGCGGCGCTAGGAGGGGGATGTATGTCTGGGCCCCTCGACCTGGCCGCCCTTTACTCCGCAAAAAATCACCGGTACTCATTTTGACAGCAGCATCAGTGGACTTCGGACCGCCCTGGATGGACTGGAACGAGGAAAAATCGGCGACCCTGGGCGGCACAACGAAGGCCACAACACTGGTCAACATGCGACTCAGAAATGCGTCCCCTTCAGCTGTAAACGTTGCAGAGGAGTTTCACTAAGATGCAGACGTCTCAGATTCTATTTCTCTTATGACGTACAGGCAGTGGTAAGCTTATTGCCTTACTGCAACGTGACTGACGATGCACACACAGTAATCTGTATGCACATTGAAGTTCTTTGCTCAGGGACCACAGATCTGTAGTGCAGAGGTCACAGTACTGGGGGGAATATGTATCGTGCTGGCATTCTTTCCCGTAGTTCTGTGGGCTCTGCGTCTCCTAGAATGCCGAGTTGCGGAGTGGCACTGTGCAGTGGGAGCTGTTGTGCAGAGAGCCAACATGAACTATCTGATCAAAAGTATCTCGACGTCTAGTATTGGGCACTGAGATGAGGCGTCTCCACCATCCGCCTTTATGACGGCTTTAACTTTGCAGTGGCCACTTTCCAAGAGGTGCCTGAGTGTCTATGATTAAATTGCAGCCCATTCTTCCTCAAGGACCGAAACCAGGCGAAGTAGGATGTTGATCACTTGGGTCTGGAGCGAAGTCGACGTTCAGTGGTAGTTATCCTCGTCGCCACCGCCCACTTGTAGGTGTTCCAAAATAGTTCAAATGGCTCTGAGCACTATGGGACTCAACATCTGAGGTCATCAGTCCCCTAGAACTTAGAACTACTTAAACCTAACTAACCTAAGGACATCACACACGTCCATGCCCGAGGCAGGATTCGAACCAGTGACCGTAGCTGTCGCCCGGTTCCACAGTGAAGCGCCTAGAACAGCTCGGCCACTGTGGCCGGCCTAGGCGTTCCAGCTTTCATAGTGGGCGGTAGGTGGTAGGGGTTTTAAAACATTTTCATTAGGTTTTCCTAAAATTTTGACATAAAATATTTGATAAACAATTATTATTGCATGTTTTAACTTGCTGTAACTGATTTACAAATTTTGTAAATTAAAGTTACTTTCCTACTTTATAAATCACCATTACTGAGGAACCTATGGGCGGTTAGAAGATTTCACTACTAACAAAAAACACAAAAGTGGGCGTTAGGTAAAAGAGTTGACTACCCTGTTCTAATTCATCCCAAAGGTACTCCATTGGGTAGAATATACCAGTCAATTTTAGGAATTTTATTGTCCACAAGAAATCATCTCAAAAACGTTGGTCTACCACAGGATACATTATCACGCTAATAGAAATAATCGCCGTCCTCGAACCATTACCCTACTGCACGCAGTACAAAATTGCGTAAAATACACTCCTGGAAATTGAAATAAGAACACCGTGAATTCATTGTCCCAGGAAGGGGAAACTTTATTGACACATTCCTGGGGTCAGATACATCACATGATCACACTGACAGAACCACAGGCACATAGACACAGGCAACAGAGCATGCACAATGTCGGCACTAGTACAGTGTATATCCACCTTTCGCAGCAATGCAGGCTGCTATTCTCCCATGGAGACGATCGTAGAGATGCTGGATGTAGTCCTGTGGAACGGCTTGCCATGCCATTTCCACCTGGCGCCTCAGTTGGACCAGCGTTCGTGCTGGACGTGCAGACCGCGTGAGACGACGCTTCATCCAGTCCCAAACATGCTCAATGGGGGACAGATCCGGAGATCTTGCTGGCCAGGGTAGTTGACTTACACCTTCTAGAGCACGTTGGGTGGCACGGGATACATGCGGACGTGCATTGTCCTGTTGGAACAGCAAGTTCCCTTGCCGGTCTAGGAATGGTAGAACGATGGGTTCGATGACGGTTTGGATGTACTGTGCACTATTCAGTGTCCCCTCGACGATCACCAGTGGAGTACGGCCAGTGTAGGAGATCGCTCCCCACACCATGATGCCGGGTGTTGGCCCTGTGTGCCTCGGTCGTATGCAGTCCTGATTGTGGCGCTCACCTGCACGGCGCCAAACACGCATACGACCATCATTGGCACCAAGGCAGAAGCGACTCTCATCGCTGAAGACGACACGTCTCCATTCGACCCTCCATTCACGCCTGTCGCGACACCACTGGAGGCGGGCTGCACGATGTTGGGGCGTGAGCGGAAGACGGCCTAACGGTGTGCGGGACCGTAGCCCAGCTTCATGGAGACGGTTGCGAATGGTCCTCGCCGATACCCCAGGAGTAACAGTGTCCCTAATTTGCTGGGAAGTGGCGGTGCGGTCCCCTACGGCACTGCGTAGGATCCTACGGTCTTGGCGTGCATCCGTGCGTCGCTGCGGTCCGGTCCCAGGTCGACGGGCACATGCACCTTCCGCCGACCAATGGCGACAACATCGATGTACTGTGGAGACCTCACGCCCCACGTGTTGAGCAATTCGGCGGTACGTCCACCCGGCCTCCCGCATGCCCACTATACGCCCTCGCTCAAAGTCCGTCAACTGCACATACGGTTCACGTCCACGCTGTCGCGGCATGCTACCAGTGTTAAAGACTGCGATGGAGCTCCGTATGCCACGGCAAACTGGCTGACACTGACGGCGGCGGTGCACAAATGCTGCGCAGCTAGCGCCATTCGACGGCCAACACCGCGGTTCCTGGTGTGTCCGCTGTGCCGTGCGTGTGATCATTGCTTGTACAGCCCTTTCGCAGTGTCCGGAGAAAGTATGGTGAGTCTGACACACCGGTGTCAATGTGTTCTTTTTTCCATTTCCAGGAGTGTATTTTCATATCCTTCCATATTTAGGGTTGTCTTAAACGGAATGAGTGGACCGGACCCTAAGCACGAAAAACACCACTTCCTCTGTACCCTGTTGCCACCACACATGGTGGTAGGTAGCGCTCTCCAAGCATCTGTCACAGCCAAATCCTATTATCACAGCGTACAGTGTGAGTCATAACTCCAAAATTTTTCGAGTCATCCGCTGTCTAATGACATCGCCCTGTACTTCAATGCAAGCGTCGCTTAGCACTGAAAATAGGAATGTGTGGTTTATAAGGACATACTCCACCATTCTGCTCCATTGGTTGAACTTTTGGTAGCACTTTGGAAGTAACGAGTGATTTCTTCCGATGATTTTATGGGATTTTTACAACAACCCTCGTCAATGCTCGATGGTCCCTCTCCGTCAGCAAATGAGATACGCCTGGTCTTGGTTTAGGTATGGTTATTACATCGCTTTTCCATTTCACAACACATCACCAGAAGTCGACTTGGGCTGTTTCAGAAGGGCTGAAATGTCCCTATTGAATTTGTTACTCAGGTGACATTTGGTGTCCAGTGGAGGTTTGAAACCACTGAACTCACCTGACCGATCCATCTTGATGTCTCTACTAACAAGACTAAAGACTATCCCCCCCCCCCCCGCTTCCTTTCATACTGGTGTATCGGCCTCTCGTACCATGTAATGGCCAGTTCAGCATTGCATCCGGTGTCCGCATGCTTCTGATCAGACGTATACCTTGGTCGTGCTGTTCCCATTCAATCGTATCACATTCGAGTTTTTATTCCATCGTATTCTGTCAAATATTGTAAACTGAAGAACCACCTACTCCGTGTGCGTTATCTTGGGACTGAGGTGATAAAAGTCGTTAGATACCTCCTAATATCACGTCAGACCTCATTTTGTGCGCAGAGTGCAGCAACTCTACGTGACATGGACTCAAAAAGTCGTTGGAAATCCTCTGCAGAAATAATGAACCATACTGCCTCAGTAGTCGTCAATAATTTTGCGAAAGTGTTGCCGATGCAGCGTTTTGTGGACGAACTTACCTCTCTATTACCTCTCATGTCAGGCGATCTGGGTGACCAAATCACTCACATGAATTGTCCAGAATGTTCTTCAAATCAATCGCTCGGTGACACGGCTCATTGTCATGCATAATCATTTCATCGCTTTTTGGGAACACGAAATCCATGAACGGCTACAAATGGTCTCCAAGTAGACGAACATAACCATTTTCAGGCAAACATAGGTTCAGTGGGACCAGAGGACCCAGTCTATTCCAGGTACACACAGCCCACATAATTACGGAACCACTAAGAGCTTGCACAGCGCCTTGTTGACGGATGCACGGCTTTGTAGGGTCTGCGCTACACTCGAAGCCTACTGTCAGGTCTTCCCAACTGAAATGGAGGCTCATCTGACCATGCCACAGTTTTCCAGTCGTCTAGGGTGCAACCGATACGGTCTCGAGTCCAGGAGAGCCGCTGTAGGTGATGTGCTGTTAGCAAAGGCAGTCGCGTCGATAGCTTTCTGCCATAGACCACTAAAGCCCCATTTTTGCCGCGCCTTCCTAACGGATACGTCCGTCGTACGCACCACATTGATTGACGTGGTTACGTCACGCACTGTTACTTGTCCGTTAGCATCGACAGCTCTACTCAAAGCAGTTGTTCTTAGATAAGTAAAGGCCGCTGCGTTATCCGTGGTGAGAGGTAATCCCTTGAAATTTTGTATTCTCGGTACACCCTTGACACTGTGGATCTCGGAATACTGAATTCCGTAACGATTTCCGAAATGGAATACCCAATGCGTGTAGCTGTAACTACCATTTCGCTTTCAAAAATCTGTTAATTCATGACGTGTGGCCATAATCACGTCGAAAACCATTTTACATAATCACCTCAGTGCAAATGACAACCCTGCCAACTCGCTGCCCTTTTATACGTTGTGTACGTGATACTACCGCCATCTGTGTATGTGCATATTGCCTCCCATTACCTTTGTCACCTCAGTGTAATGTAAGAGAGGGACAAATCGGTGGAAACCTTCGTTCCAGGTTTTAAGTCCACTTCTGTTGAAGTCGTATGATTAACGTCGAATCAATGTAGGCCCTCCGTGCCACGTTTGTATTAGTTACACACATCAACGGAAATCTTGCATCAGCCCTTTAGTTGGACATTCATCGTTCATAAAATAAAAAGTGTCTTTGAGACATGCGTATAAATTCATTTGCAATGTGTGCAGATCACCACAAAGATTTGTGTAACGAGAACGAGGAAATCGTTTGTTTCCCATGGAAGGGGGGGGGGGGGGTTCACGAAACTCAGCCGTGGTCCAAATTAAATCGGACACAGAGTTCGTTGTCACTGTCGACGTTACAAAAAAAGTTCGTTTTAATAGAGCACACACATTTTCGATTGGGTTCTTGTCCAGGGAACAGGCAGGCCACCCCATTCCGCTGATGCTGGCGTGCCGAAGGAGCGTGTTCACGAGAACAGCACGTTGATCAAGCGATTGGTCATCTATCAAGATGAAATTGTCACCAAAATATTGGCGATACGCTAGCGTTGTTGGTTACAGAAATTCGTCCTTGCACCGCAAGCCAATGAGATTGCCCTCAACAACCACGATAGGTATACAGTGGCCACGTGTACAGCCACCACAGAACATCACTCTACCACCACATGTGGTAGAGAGTTTCGGAAAGAGGGAATATTAACGAAATTTCTCTAAACACATTGTCTGTCATTATCAGAGTAAAAACAAATCCAGTTTTAGACCACAGGCAACACACGACACCAATCCTGGTGCATCCAGTCTGCATGATTTCTGACTTATCATGGTGTTGTAGGGTACGACGTGTTGCTCACCTTGGTCTTCGGGACTGTAGATTCGCCTCATCCTATCGTCTCCTAACATTGTGATGCATTACATAACATCCTTTAGGCTGTTCGATTCCCCCTCCAGTGATCCATGGACCTTGCCGTTGGTGGGGAGGCTTGCATGTCTCAGCGATACAGATAGCCGTACCGTAGGTGCAACCACAACGGAGGGGTATGTGTTGAGGGGTATGAGGGGTATGTGTTGAGAGACCAGACAAACGTGTGGTTCCTCAAGACGGGCAGAAGGGCAACAGTTTGGATGACTGACTGATTTGGTCTTGTAATCAACCAAAAGGGCCTTGACTGTGTTGGTACTGCGAACGGCTGAAAGCAAGGAGAAACTATAGCCGTAATTTTCCCTGAGGGCATGCCGCTCTACTGCACGGTTAAATGATGATGACATCCTCTAAGGCAAAATAGTCTCCCATTCGGATCTCCAGGCGGGGGCAGCTCAGGAGGACGTCGTTACCAGGAGAAAGAAAACTGGGTTTTACGGATTGGAGCGTGGAATGTTAGATCCCTGAATCGGACAGAAAGCTCAGAAAATTTGAAAAGGGAACTAGATAGGTTAAAGCTAGATATAGTGGGAATTAGTGAAGTTCAGTGGCAGGAGGAACAAGACTTCTGGTCATGTGAATACAGGGTTATAAATACAAAATCAAGTAGGGATAATGCAGGAGTGTGTTTAATAATGAATAAAAAACAGGAACGTGGATAAGCTACTATGAACGGCATAGTGAAAGCATTATTGTAGCCAAGATAGACACAAAGCCCACACCCACCACAGTAGTACTAGTTCATATGCCTAGCTCCGCAGATGAGAAGGAGATGGAGGAAATGTATGATGAGATGGAAGAAATCATTCAGATAGTTAAGGGAGACGAAAATTTAATAGTCATGGAGGACTGGAATTCGATAGCAGGAAAAGAAAAATAGTAGGTGGAGACGGGCTGTGAGAAAGAAATGAAAGAGGACGCTACGTGGTAGAATTTTGCACAGGGCATAATTTAATCATAGCTAAAACTTGGTTTTAGAAGAATGAAAGAAGATTGTATACGTGGAAGAGACCTGGAGACACTGAAATGTTTCGGATTGATTATATTATGATAAGACAAGGATTTCGGAAGCAGATTTTATATTGTTAAGACATTTCCAGGGGCATATGTGGACTCTGACCACAATTTATTGGTTATGAACTGCAGATTAAAACTGAAAAAACCGCACAAAGGTAGGAATATAAGGGAAGGAACTTGGATGAACTGAAAGAACCAGAGGTTCTATATAGTTTCAGAGGGAGCATTAGGGAACGACTGCCAAGAACAGAGGAAAGGAATACAGTAAAAGAAGAATGGTTAGCTTTGAGAGAGGAAGAAGTGAAGTCAGCAGAGGATCAAGTAGATAAAAAGACGAGGGCTAGTAGAAATCCTTGGGTAACATAAGAGATGAAAGGAGAAAATATAACAACGGAAAAGACAGGGTTGTACCCTGTCCCTGACGTTATTCAGTCTGTATGGTTCAAATGGCTCTGAGAACTATGCGACTTAACTTCTGAGGTCATCAATCGCCTAGAACTGAGAACTAATTAAACCTAACTAACCTAAGGACATCACACACATCCATGCCCGAGGCAGGTTTCGAACGTGCGACCGTAGCGGTCGCTCGGCTCCAGACTGTAGCGCCTAGAACCGCACGACCACTCCGGCCGGCTATTCAGTCTGTATTATGAGCAAGCAGTAAAGAAAACAAAAGAAAAATTTGGAGTAGGAATCCAAGTCCAGGGAGAAGAAATAAAAAATTTGAGGTTTGCTAATTACATTGTAACTCTGTCAGAGACAGGAAAAGACTTGGAAGAGCAGCTGAATGGAAAGGACAGTGCTTCTAAAGTAGGATATAAGGGGAACATATATAAGGGGAACATCAAGAAAAGCAGAACGTGGACAATGGAGTGTAGTCTAATTAAATAAGGTGATGCTAAGGGAATTAGATTAGGAAATAAAACACTTGAAGTAGTAGATGGATTGCTATTTGGGAAGCAAAATAACTGATGATGGTCGAAGTAGGGAAGATACAAAATGCAGACTGGCAATGGGAAGAAAAGCGTTTCTGAAGAAGAGAAATTTGTTAACATCGAATTTAGATATACGTGTCAGGAAATTCTTGCTGATAGTATTTGTATGGAGTGTAGCCATGCCGGAAGTGAAACATGGACGATAAACAGTGTAGACAAGAAGAGAAAAGAACGATCTGAATTGTGGTGCTATGTAAGAATGCTGAAGATTAGATGGGTATATCACGTAACTAATGAGGAGCTACCGAATAGAATTGGAGAGAGGAGAAATTTGTGGCTAAACCTGACAAGAAGAAGGGATTGGTTGATAGAACACGTCCTGAAGCCTCAAAGGATCACAAATTTAGTACTGGAGGGAAGCGTGTGGGGGAAGGCGGGGGGGGGGGGGGGGGGTAAAAATCGTAGAGAGATCAAGAGATGAATACAGTAAGCATATTCAGAAGGATGTAGATTTCAGTAGTTTCTTGGAAATGAAGAGGCTTGCACAAGATAGAGTAGCAT
Source organism: Schistocerca piceifrons (assembly GCF_021461385.2). Taxonomy (NCBI): domain Eukaryota; kingdom Metazoa; phylum Arthropoda; class Insecta; order Orthoptera; family Acrididae; genus Schistocerca; species Schistocerca piceifrons. The sequence goes on along the minus strand of NC_060138.1, from coordinate 152,086,968 downwards.
GGGGAGCTGCGTCAAACCAGTGTTTGGACTGAATACAAGAACAACAACAACAACAACAACAGCCTGTTCGAACGTGAGCACTCAGCCCATGGTTGCATTGATTCAAAAGTCGTAGGCTTCGATCGTCCTGTGCACCTGCCGAGCGTGAACGGCCTGTGCGCTGCAAATCCTAAGCACTATCTTTCAACTAGACCCCATTTCATGACCGGACCACATCACTTTGACTTCCCTCGTTGACAAGCCTTCTGTGTGTAACGCGATTATGAGCGCCCGATCATTGTTCGCGACTGTCCGTCATGGCATGACCGTTGCTCACTCTTGTATTCCACAGGCATCTCTAAGGCGTTCATACTGGTGGCTTACTGTCAACTAATTTGCTGCACTCCCTCCGAGTGTGGCGTTCTACCCGTAAGTAGTTCTCGTGGTGATTGTGTGTGTGTTTGCAAACAATTTCGAGTGATTTTCCGATAGGTACATAAACAGGAACAATAGCAACACTGCACGACATATCCAGGTGATACAAACCTTTTGTTGATGTTGAATATGTCTTTTGTTGGTATTTATTTCTTCCCAGCACCTGGCTCGCATTCTCGGATTTCCAGCTGAGCATTGATCAGTACATCTTGCAAGATTTACAGTTTGTATTTGCATGTCTTAACGCTCCGATATGGATCTGCCGTATGTGTAATTCATATTTTTCACCATTTGCGTTTTTTGTCGCGAACGCATGGACTCCACGTTAAATTCGGAAATAATGCACTGAAGCACCAAAGAAACTAGTACAGGTATTCGTATTCAAATACAGAGATATGTAAATAGGCTGAGTACGTCGCTGCGGTCGGCAACGCCTATATAAGACAACAAGGGTGTCTGGTGCAGTTGTTAGATCCGTTACTGCTGCTAGAATGGCAGGTTGTCAAGACGCTCCTGTGCCGACTATAGCACCACGTTCAAACTCACTTGTTTGAACGTGGTGCTATAGTCGGCGCAGGAGCGAAGGGACACAGAATCTCGGAGGTAGCGATGACGTGGGGATTTTCCCGTACGACCATTTCACGAGTGTACCGCAAATATCAGGAATCTGGTAAAACATCAAATCTCCGACATTGGTGCGGCCAGATGAAAGATTCTGCGAGAACTGGACCAACGACGACGGAAGAGAATCGTTCAACGTGACGGAAGTGCGACATTTCCGCAAATTGCTGCATATTTCAATGCTAGGCCATCAACAAGTGTCAGCGTGCGAACTATTCAACGAAACATCATCGATATGGGCTTTCGGAGCCGAAGGCTCACTCGTGTACCCTTGACGACTGCACGACACTAAGCTTTGCGCCTCGGCTGGGCCCGTCGGCACCGACATTGGATTGTTGATGACTAGAAACATGTTGCTTGGTCGGACGAGTCTTGTTTCAAATTGTAACGAGCGGATGGATGCGTACACGTATAAAGACAACGTGATGAATCCATTGACCCTGCATGTCAGCAGGGCAGTGTTCAAGCAGGTGGAGGCTCTGTAATGGGGTGGAGCGGGTGCAGTTGAAGTGATATGGGACCCCTGATACGTCTAGATACGACTCTGACAGGAAAGACGTACGTAAGCATCCTGTCTGCTCACCTACATCCATTCATGTCCATTGTGCATTTCGACGGACTTGGGCATTCCAGCAGGATAATGCGACCCCCACAAGTCCAGAATTGCTACAGTGGTTCCAGGAACACGCTTCCGCTTCCGCTGACCACAAAACTCCCCAGACATGAACATAATTGAGTATATCTGCGATGCCTTGCAACGTGCTGTTCAGAAGAGATGTGCACCCCCTCGTACTCTTGTGGATTTATGAACAGCCCTGGAGGATTCATGGGGTCAGTTCCCTCCAGTACTACTTCATATACTAGTCGAGTCCATGCCACGTCGTGTTGAGGCATTTTGCGTGCTCGCGGGGGCCCTATGAGATATTAGGCAGGTGTAAAATGCTGAGTAAAGTGTGTTAACTTGCTGTTAACACACTGGAAAAGGACACAGGTCATCCCAGTTTTCAAGAAGGGACGTCGAACAGATGTGCAAAACTATAGACCTATATCTCTAACGTCGGTCAGTTGTAGAATTTTGGAACACGTATTATGTTCGAGTATAATGACTTTTCTGGAGACTGGAAATCTACTCTGTAGGAATCAGCATGGGTTTCGAAAAAGACGGTCGTGTGAAACCCAGCTCGCGCTATTCGTCCACGAGACTCAGAGGGCCATAGACACGGGTTCACAGGTAGATGCCGTGTTTCTTGACTTCCGCAAGGCGTTAGATACAGTTCCCCACAGTCGTTTAATGAACAAAGTAAGAGCATATGGACTATCAGACCAATTGTGTGATTGGACTGAGGAGTTCCTAGATAACAGAACGCAGCTTGTCATTCTCAATGGAGAGAAGTCTTCCGAAGTAAGAGTGATTTCAGGTGTGCCGCAGGGGAGTGTCATAGGACCGTTGCTATTCACAATATACATAAATGACCTTGTGGCTGACATCGGAAGTTCACCGAGGCTTTTTGCGGACGATGCTGTAGTATATCGAGAGGTTGTAACAATGGACAATTGTACTGAAATGCACGAGGATCTGTATCGAATTGACGCATGGTGCAGGGAATGGCAATTGAATCTCAGTGTAGACAAGTGTAATGTGCTGCGAATATATAGAAAGAAAGATCCTTTATCATTTAGCTACAAAATAGCAGCTCAGCAACTGGAAGCAATTAATTCCATAAATTATCTGGGAGTACGCATTAGGAGTGATTTAAAATGGAATGACCATATAAAATTAATCGTCGGTAAAGCAGATGCCAGACTGAGATTCATTGGAAGAATCCTAAGGAAATGCAGTCCGAAAACAAAGGAAGTAGATTACAGTATACTTGTTCGCCCACTGCTTGAATACTGCTCACCGGTGTGGGATCCGTACCGGATAGGGTTGATAGAAGAGACAGAGAAGATCCAACGGAGAGTAGCGCGCTTCGTTACAAGACTATTTAGTAATCGTGAAAGCGTTACGTAGATGATAGATAAACTCCAGTGGAAGACTCTGCAAGAGAGAGGCCCAGTAGCTCGGTACGGGCTTTTGTTGAAGTTTCGAGAACATACCTTCACCGAGGAGTCAAGCACTATATGCTCCCTCCTACGTATATCTCGCGAAGAGACCATGAGGATAAAATCAGAGAGATTAGAGCCCACACAGACGCATACCGACAATCTTTCTTTCCACGAACAATACGAGACTGGAATAGAAGGGAGAACCGATAGAGGTACTCAAGGTACCCTCCGCCACACACTGTCTGGTGGCTTGCGGAGTATGGATGTAGATGTAGAACTTGCTATTCTGCTGTTCTGGCCAATGTCCAGCATTGATTTGTGGCAGTCGTTCAAACTTCGATACTAGTGGAGGCTGATACGCGCAGAATTCGTGCCATTGCATCGTTTGCACGCAGATGAAGGCTGACGTCCCGTTTTGTCGCGAGCTCCCTTGTCTCGGGGGAATGTGGGTGGGGTTGCTTGATGTGCCAAAAGCAGCCCTTTTCGGTTCAGGCCAGCATAGGGAGTTTGCAAATTGTGCACCTTTTCGTGCAGTATTGCGCAGTCATATTCCTATATTGCAATTAATAAATCATTTAAACTCTCACAACCCTGTTGCCTCTAATAGATTCACTTTCACCACACCACTTGATCGTCTGCCTCCCCCACACTTCAATTGTGCTAGTTTTTTCTGCTTATTCTTCTTTTTTTTAAAAAAAATCTTGTGGAACTTAACTGCTTAAGTCATCATTCCCTAAATTGTCCTAGTTAATTTGACATAAAAAGCGTTCACTCTCGATCTGCAAATGCTTAAATGATTGAAATAGAATTTTGTTAGTTATCTTCACGTGAATGTAAAATAATAAATAAAAAAGAACTGGGTACAGTTTGGGGAACAGGGATCAGTGCCACCTTTAACAAGTTGTGACTGAAAAACACTTAGCAAAGTCAGCAGTGCAAAACTTGCAGTGGCGACGTGTTCAGCTGAGCGCAGAACAACGTTCCTTGCGTTTTACTCGCCGTGACCCCTGGCTGCGGCACGTGGCCGGCCCCTGCAGAACAACGTCGAGATGCTTCCTGCGATTACATACTTGTGCTCGAGTTCGCATTTCTTCCGCTGCTGGCGCGGCGCTGCCTGCCCCCCTTCCGACAGTCTTCTCACTGCTGCCACCACCAGCACCTCTCTGACACCCAACTTAGGTCGCTGCGTCAGTGTCTGGAACTGAAGTGGTCGCGGCACTTACACTGACGGAAAAAAACCACAACATTAAGAAGCTGTGCGACATAAACGAATGTTAGTAGGCCTGTTTCTACGTATGAAAGATTATATTTACTCAAATTTCGCGCCAGTTACATCAGAGTGGCACTAGCAGCGCAATTATGAGGATGTAAACCAGGTTTGCTTTAGTACGCGCTGTAACGATCTTGGGCGTTAGTTCCCTTTTAGAATGGACTTGGTGAGTTGGTGTTAGTCAATAATGCCTTTAAGACAACACAGATGCCATTGTATTGTATTTTACTGGTTGGTTGGTTGGTTTGAGGGATAAAGGGAGCAAACTACAGGGTCATCAGTCCCTTGTTCCACGACCATAAGAAAAGACAAAGGTTAAACCAAGTAAAAGAGGTAACAAGGGACGACACAGAACAAGAAAGACACAGACAAAGACTATGAAACAAGGAAATAAAAGCACATAGAGTAGCACTGTGGTTGGCCGACCACAGAAACAAAAAAGGAAAAGCCAACCACCAAGAAACACACTGTTGTTGTTGTTGTTGTTGTTGTTGTGGTCTTCAGTCCTGAGACTGGTTTGATGCAGCTCTCCATGCTACTCTATCCTGTGCAAGCTTCTTAATCTCCCAGTACCTACTGCAGCCTACGTCCTTTGCTTAGTATATTCATCTCTTGGTCTCCCTCTACGATTTTTACCCTCCACACTGCCCTCCAATACTAAATTGGTGATCCCTCGATGTCTCAGAACATGTCCTACCAACCGATCCCTTCTTCTAGTCAAGTTGTGCCACAAGCTCCTCTTCTCCTCAATTCTATTCAATAGCTCCTCATTAGTTATATGATCTACCCATCTAATCTTCAGCACTCTTCTGTAGCACCACATTTCGAAAGCTTCTATTCTCCTCTTGTCTAAACTATTTATCGTCCACGTTTCACTTCAGAATACATGGCTACACTCCATATAAATACTTTCAGAAGCGACTTCCTGACATTTAAATCTATACTCGATGTTAACAAATTTTTCTTCTTCAGAAACGCTTTCCTTGCCATTGCCAGTCTACATTTTATATCCTCTCTACTTCGACCATCATCAATTATTTTGCTCCCCAAATAGCAAAACTCCTTTACTGCTTTAAGTGTCTCATTTCCTAATCTAATTCCCTCAGCATCACCCGACTGAATTCGACTACATACCATTATTATCCTCCTTTCAAGACACTGTCCATTCCGTTCAACTGCTCTTCCAAGTCCTTTGCTGTCTCTGACAGAATTACAATGTCATCGGCGAACCTCAAAGTTTTTATTTCTTCTCCATGGATTTTAATACCTACTCCGAACTTTTCTTTTGTATCCTTTATTGCTTGCTCAATATACAGATTGAATAACATCGGGGATAGGCTACAACCCTGTCTCACTCCCTTTCCAATCACTGCTTCCCTTTCATACCCCTCGACTCTTATAACTGCGATCTCCTTTCTGTACAAATTGTAAATAGCCTTTTGCTCCCTGTGTTTTACCCCTGCCACCTACATAATTTGAAAGAGAGTATTCCAATCAACATTGACAAAAGCTTTCTCTAAGTCTACAAATGCTAGAAATGTAGGTTTGCCTTTCCTTAATCTTTCTTCTAAGATAAGTCGTAGGGTCAGTATTCCCTCACGTGTTCCAACATTTCTACGGAATCCAAACTGATTTTTCCTGAGGTCGGCTTCTATGTTTTTCCATTCGACTGTAAAGAATTCGCGTTAGTATTTTGTAGCTCTGACTTATTAAACTGATAGTTCTGTAATTTTCACATCTGTCAACACCTGCTTTCTTTGGGATTGGAATTATTATATTATTCTTGAAGTCTGAGGGTATTTCGCCTGTCTCATACATCTTGCTCACCAGATGGTAGAGTTTTGTCAGGACTGGCTCTCCCAAAGCTGTCAGTAGTTCTAATGGAATATTGTCTACTCCGGGGGCCATCTCCTTAAATTCTCACCTTTTTGCGGTTTCTTCAGTTTTAATCTGCAGTTCATAACCAATAGATTGTCATCAGAGTCCACATCTGCCCCTGCAAATGTCTTACAATTTAAAACCTGGTTCCTAAATCTCTGTCTTACCATTATATAATCTATCTGATTCCTTTTAGTATCTCCAGGATTCTTCCATGTATACAACCTTCTTTTATGATTCTTGAACCAAGTGTTAGCTATGATTAAGTTATGCTCTGCGCAAAATTCTACCAGGCGGCTTCCTCTTTCATTTCTTAGCCCCAATCCATATTCACCTATGTTTCCTTCTCTCCTTTTTCCTACTCTCGAATTCCAATCACCCATGACTATTAAATTTTCGTCTCCCTTCACTACCTGAATAATTTCTTTTATCTCATCATACATTTCATCAATTTCTTCATCATCTGCAAAGCTAGTTGGCATATAAACTTGTACTACTGTAGTAGGCGTGGGCTTCGTGTCTATCTTGGCCACAATAATGCGTTCACTGTGCTGTTTGTAGTAGCTTACCCGTACTCCTATTTTTTTTATTCATTATTAAACCTACTCCTGCATTACCCCTATTTGTTTTTTTATTTATAGCCCTGTATTCACCTGACCAAAAGTCTTGTTCCTCCTGCCACCGAACTTCACTGATTCCCGCTATATCTAACTTTAACCTATCCATTTCCCTTTTTAAATTTTCTAACCTACCTGCCCGATTAAAGGATCTGACATTTCACGCTCCGATCCGTAGAACGCCAGTTTTCTTTCCCCTATTTGATTTTTTATTTATAGCCCTGTATTCACCTGACCAAAAGTCTTGTTCCTCCTGCCACCGAACTTCACTGATTCCCGCTATATCTAACTTTAACCTATCCATTTCCCTTTTTAAATTTTCTAACCTACCTGCCCGATTAAAGGATCTGACATTTCACGCTCCGATCCGTAGAACGCCAGTTTTCTTTCTCCTGAAAACGACGTCCTCTTGAGTAGTCCCCGCCCGGAGATCCGAATGGGGGACTATTTTACCTCTGGAATATTTTACCCAAGAGGACGCCATCAGCATTTAATATACAGTAAAGCCGCATGCCCTCCGGAAAAATTACGGCTGTAATTTCCTCTTGCTTTCAGCCGTTCGCATTACCAGAACAGCAAGGCCATTTTGGTTAGTGTTACAAGGCCAGATCAGTCAATCATCCAGACTGTTGCCCCTGCAACTACTGAAAAAGGCTGCTGCCCCTCTTCAGGAACCACACGTTTGTCTGGCCTCTCAACAGACACCCCTCCGTTGTGGATGCACCTACGGTACGGCTATCTGTATCGTTGAGGCACACAAGCCTCCCCACCAACGGCAAGGTCAATGGTTCATGGGGGAAGAAACACACTAAAACCCCAATCTAAAATCGTAGTCCAAAGGCCGGACTCAACACAAAAAAAGAGACAAACGCTTAGATCGAGCGATAAAAGCCCCCTGCACGAATAAAACTAAGTCTGCTATTGCAACGTCATCTGATAAAAGTGCAAGGAGCGCATCAGGCAGCGCAAACGTCTGCCTGAGTGGAGTTAAAAACGGACAGTCCAACAATATGTGGACCACTGTCAATGTCGAACCACATCGACAGAGAGGTGGGTCCTCGTGGCACAATAAATATCCGGGCGGACGTCAGATGCCATTCCCAACACCACACTTAGTTTGAACGAGGTTGTGTACTAATGCCACGAGAAGCTGGATGTTGCTTTTGCGATATTGCAAAAAGATGTGGCAGGAGTGTAGCCACTGTCCATGACTGCTCGCCGAGGTGGTCACGAGAATGTACCATCGCAAGAAGATCGGGCTCCGAACTGCCACCTAGTGGCAAGTTTATCGTGTTTGGAGAATGCCTCTGGCGCATCGTACTGCATCTGCAGCAGCAATCTGAGCAGCAGTTGGCACCGCAGTGACACAACGAACAGTTAAAAATATGTTACTTCACGGACAGCTCCGAGCCAAACGCCCTGTAGCGCGCATACCACTGACCCCAAACTACTGAAATTCGCGATTTCAGCAGTGTCGTACGAGGCCACGCTGGAAGATTCGGAGGCAGAGAGGAGCCCTGTTACGTTTTCTGATGAAAACTGGTTTTGCCACGGTGCCAGTGATGGCCCCGTCTCGGTTAGACGATGATCTGTTGTGGGCGCGCAACCAACATGCCTCTGTGCTATAGACACACTGGATCTATACCTGGAGTTATAGTCTGAGGTGTGATTTCGTATAACAGCAGGAGCACTCTCTGGTTACCCCACACACACTGACTGAAAACATGTTTTGTTTTTCGACCTGTTGTGCTGCCATTCATAAACAGTATCCCAGAGGATATTTTCCAATAGTATAACGAATGGTTTAAATGGCTCTAAGCACTATGGGACTTAACTTCTGAGGTCATCAGTCCCCTAGAACTTAGAACTACTTAAACCTAACTAACCTAAGGACATCACACACATCCATGCCCGAGGCAGGATTCGAACCTGCGACCGTAGCAGTCGCGCAGTTCCGGACTGCGCGCCTAGAACCGCTAGACCACCGCGGCCGGCCCAATAGTATAACGCTCGCCCACATATCACTGCTGTAACCCAACGTGCTCTACATAGTGTCGACATATTGCCTTGGGCTGTTCCATCACCAGATCTGTCTCCACTCGAGCATACATGGGACATCATCGGACGATAACCTCACCGTCATTCACAAACAACGAAGTCGTCCGTGTGCTGACCGTCCAAGTCCAACAGGCACGCGACTCCGTCCAACAAACTGACACCTGTACAATAAAATGCATGTATTTTTGCATGCTTACCGTGAACATTCCACCGGTCATTAATGCACCAGCATTTCACCTTTGCAGTGACTTATCTCGTGCTTACATTAGTCTGTGATCTTGAAATGTTAAACATCTACAAATGTCAGACTATGTGATTGAAAGTATCCAGACACCCCCAGAAACATACGTTTTTCATATTAGCTGTATTGTGCTGCCACCTACTGCCAGGTACTCCATATCAGCGACCTCAGTAGTCATGAGACATCGTGAGAGAACAGAAGGGGCGCTCCGCGGTACTCACGGACTTCGAACGTGCTCGAGTGATTGAGTGTCACTTGTGTCATACATCACTTCGCGAGATTTCCACTCTCCTAAACATCCCTAGATGCACTGTTTCCAATGTGAAGTGAAGCGGAAACGTGAAGGGACACGTACAGCACAAAAGCGCACAGGCCGACCTCGTCTGTTGAATGACAGAGACCGCTGACAGTTGAAGAGGTTCGTAATGTGTAATAGCGTGCCCGGTTAGCCGTGCGGTCTAACGTACTGCTTTCCGTGCGCGAGAGCGCGCCTGTGCCCGGCACGAATCCGCCCGGCGGATTTGTGTTGAGGTCCGGAGTGCTGACTAGTCTGTGGATGGTTTTTAAGGCGGTTTTCCATTTGCCACGGCAAATGCGGGCTGGTTCCCCTTTTTCCGCCTCAGTTCCACTATGTCGGCGATTGCTGCGCAAACACTGTCTCCACGTACGCGTACAGCATAATAACTTTACCATTCAGACATTTGTATTTACACTCGTCTGGTGTGATACGTTCCCAGGGGGTCCACTGGGGGCCCAGTCGCACAATAACCCTGGGTTCGGTGTGAAGCGGCGGTGGGGTTAGTGGACTACAATAGCCTGTTGTGGGGTTGTGAAGCACTGAGGGATACAGCGCATACGAAGCCTCTCCGCCATTTTTAGGTCCCCAGTTCAATACAATAAAATGTTTAATTGACAGACATCTATCCAGACCATCACACAGGAATTCCAAACTGCATCAGGATCCACTGCAACTACTATGACAGTTAGGCGGAAGGTGAGGAAACTACGATTTCATGGTCGAGCGGTTGCTCATAAGCCACACATGACGCCAGTAAATGCCAAACGATGCCTCGCTTGGTGTAAGGAGCGTAAACATTGGACAATTGAACTGTGGAAACACGTTGCGTGGAGTGACCAATCACGGTACACAATGTGACGATCCGAGGGCAGGGTGTGGGTATGGTGAATGCCCGGTGAACGCCATCTGACAGCGTGTGTAGTGCCAACAGTAAAATTCGGAGACGGTGGTGTTATGTTGTGGTCTTGTTTTCCTTGGAAGAAACCGAGCGAGGTGGCGCAGTGGTTAGCACACTGGACTCTCATTCGGGAGGACGACGGTTCAATCCCGTCTCCGGCCATCCTGATTTAGGTTTTCCGTGATTTCCCTAAATCGCTTCAGGCAAATGCCGGGATGGTTCCTTTGAAAGGGCACGGCCGATTTCCTTCCCCATCCTTCCCTCACCCGAGCTTGCGCTCCGTCTCTAATGACCTCGTTGTCGACGGGACGTTAAACACTAATCTCCTCCTCCTCCTCCTTGGAGGGGGCTTGCACGCTTTGTTTTGCGTGGTAGACCTGCATTGATGTTTTAAGCACCTTGAGCAATTCGGGGATGACAATTGCTTCTTTCAACACGATCGAGCACCTGTTTATATTGCACAGCCTGCGACGGAGTGGTTACACGACAATAACATCCCTGTAATGGACTGGCCTGCACAGAGTCCTGACCTGAATCCTATAGAACACCTTTGGGATGTTTTGGAACGACGACTTCGCGCCAGGCCTCACCGACCGAAATCGATACCTCTCCTCAGTGCAGCGCTACGTGAAGAATGGGCTGCCATTCCCCAAGAAACCTTCCAGCACCTGACTGAATGTATGTCTGCTAGAGTGCAAGCTGTCATCAAGGCTGTGGGTGGTCCAACGCCGTATTGAATTCCAGCATTAAAGATGGAGGGCGCCACGAACTTGTAAGTCATTTTCAGTCAAGTGTCGATACTTTTGATCATGTAGTGTACCTAGACAAAACTACTCCCGAAATTTCAATTTCTTCATTAATTATTTTTCAGTGTTGCGATTTTTTACGTCAGTGTATGTTTATAGCTATTGTTTTTTGTTGTAGGCTTCAGTTCGAAGACTGTTTCGATCAGGGCCAGTTTAAGGCCGTAGGGATAGGGACGGCTGCTTGCGACAGCAAGGTGAAGGGGGCGCCAGAGGCACCCTTAAAGCAAATTTTGTACCCAGTGTGTATCATTATTAGCGGCGAAAACTATTCATTTCCTCACTCATTAGATTTAGACATTTTAAAAGCTCACACCAAGACCCCAAGAAAAGGCAGCTAATGTAAGGGAGAGAGGAAAAAGAGGAGTATGCGAACGATATCTTGCTTGTGTGGGAAAATGGAGGAAGGGAGTGGGTGCACTAAATGATGTGCCGCTTTTTTCGAACCGGCGCTGGCTTCGCTTCAGTCTGTTTCGTGCAAAGATAGCAAAGTCTCTCCATCTCTGCGTAGCTATTGCAACCTACCGGGTGGTAATAACTAAACTGACGGTGTTTTGAGGGCCTCAGTGCACGCTCTATACATCACAGACTCTGAAACAGCGAAAGTAAGTCCGTTAATCGTTGCAATCGTGAGGTATCCTAAAAAAATAATAGTTCCACTTCTGCCAACAGGTGAAAATGTGGCATTGTTTGCGGGAAAAAGAAAGGAGAGAAACGATCAAACACATAACGGTGGTTCTGGCGTGTTTTTTTTTTGTGATATGGTCACAAGTTACAACAAGTATTCAGTATGGTCTCCCGTCTCAACAATATGCTTCGTCCATAACAAGACATGACCGACAACTGCTTGCACCATATCTGGTATAATCAGAGCGATGTGTTATCATATGGTATCCTTCATATCAGAAAGAGTGTGGATACATCCCTGGTAGAGGGGATCAGGAAGTCCACATATCTTAAAATTGCGTAGAGATGATGCGGTCGTTACCGACGCTTCCTCGAAGCATATCTTTCACCTGGAAAGCGACTTGTGGTGTCGCGCAATTTTGAATGAAAATAATAGTATATGCAAAGCTGGAATCACGTGTTGCTGAGTGAGGTGTTATAAAGTGTAATTGTCACTGTTCACGTAACAGGTCCACAAGTGACATCTTTTCAAGGAAAAATGGACAGAGAATGAAGGAGCTTGTGAAACCACACCACAGAGTCATATAACCTGAGAGCAATAAATGTTCCGAGCAACATGCGGAAGAGTGTGGGACAATTCTGTGCATTTACGACAGCGTGCAGAGTAAAATGTGCCTCGTTCGTCCATTGAATATTCCCTGGCCACAAGTCGTCTCTATACTTGCCCAGGAACTAACATAAAGTCAAGACGTTGTAGATTATCTTGGGGCTCCATTTGGTGAGCATTTTGAGTATTGTAGGGATACCAGTGTAAAATGCGCCACAATATCTTTTAAACTGTTTCTCAGGTGACAGACAATTACAGTGGCATATTTCGAGCCCTGGCTGTAGAATTTGAGGGATGTGCTGCGTGCTCGACTGTGGCTTCAGCAACTTGATCAGCAATGGAAATGGGAACGGGTCGCCACTCTCTCTTCCTGCAGCACCACCTAATTCACCTGTTTCTTCAAATTTCTTTACCTATTCTTTAGCTCATTCATTGACATGACGCCTCTTCACAGTTTTTTCTGTCGGTGATGTTCCCGCAACGAAGCGCTGCTATAGCTGCTGTTCTGTTAAAAGAACTTTACCAGCAGTGTATAGTCTTTCATCTCAATAACCATTGCGTTTCGCACGGAAAACTTCAGCATGTTAACCCGTTACACCAACAGTCTCATCTCAAAAGAAATCACCATGCGTCTCTATGCGGCCGACAGCATACCTGACGTCAAAACAGGAAACATTTCACATTCGACTGCTTGTAACGCCATATTTTTATCTGATGAAGGAAGTGCAACTATTACATTTTTCATCATATGTTGCGTGTGCATACTTATGGTGTTGCAGCGCCCCGCAATGTTCACGGCCAGCACTGCAGCGCCCGGTACATACTTTTGAATCTGCTTATTGTGTTGAATGAAGCCTTGATAGGATTATCACCTCGACTGCATCGCAGCAGTCAGCCGTGATATGTGGATACTGAGCATGTCATCGACTTTATTCCGTATTTACGTAGAGAAATACACTTTCACATACAAGAGGCATTTTCTTCTGGGAGGTATTAAATTAAAAACAGGTTTTGAAAGCTTTCTCTCGTTTGTAAGTGAAACGACGGTACTAAAAATCCTCTCCTAAATGTTCCCAATAGAGACCCTTCCTTTCCACTACCAGTTTGTCCTTGACTCTACAGTACACGTTCCCAAACTGAGGATAATTTCCCCTAGAGGAGTGAAATGCAATTTCCTGAAGGGGAAAAACATAACAGTTCTGTTTCGGTCACATAAATAATTATTTTTAGAAGATTATTACTACTATCACTATTTCGTGAGACAGTAATACTGTTTACGTAAGTTACCAGTAATCACATTTTTCCCAGATACTACATCTACATCTATATCTAGGTCTACATGAATACTCTTCAAATCACACTTAAGTGCCTAGCAGAGGTTTCATCGAACCACCTTCATAATAATTCTATATTATTCTAGTCTCGAACGTCACGCGAAAATCAAGAACACCTATATCTCTCTGTGCGAGTTCTGATTTTGCTTATTTTATTATGATGAGCGTTTCTCCCTGTTTAGGTTGGCGTCAACAAAATATTTTCGGGAGGAGAAAGTTGGTGATTGAAATTACCTGAGAATATTCCGCCGCAACGAAAAACGCCTTTGTTTTAATGATGTCCATCCCAAATCCTGTATCATGCCAGTGACGCTCTCTCCCCTATTTCGGGATAATACAAAACGTGCTGCTCTTCTTTGAACTTTCTCAATCTACTCCGTTAATCCTATCTGGTGAGGATCCCAGTCCGCGGAGCAGTACTCCAAAAGAGGACGGACAAGCTTGGTGTAGGCAGTCTATTTAGTAGATCTGTTACGTTTTCTAAGCGTTCTGCCAAAAAGAGGCAGTCTTTGGTTTGCTCTCCGCACAACATTTTCTACGTGTTCTTTTCAATTTAAGTTGTTCATAATTGTAATAACTAGGTATTTAATGAATTTACGGCTTCAGATTTGATTGATTTAGAGTGTAACCGACGATTAACGGATCCCCTTTAGCATAAATGTGGATGATTTCACATTTTTCATTATTTAGGTTCAATTGCCAATTTTCGCATCATACAGATATCTTTTGTAAATCGTATTGCAATTACTTTCGATTTCATGTTGACTTTACTATATCATTAACGCTAGCATCATCTGCAAACAGGCTAAGACAGCTACTTAGATTGTCTCCTAGATCGTTTGTATAGGTAACGAACAGTAGAGGACCTTTAACACTACCTCGTGGAACGCCAGAAATCACATCTGTTTTACCCTATGACATTCCGTCAATTAGTACGAACTGCGACCTCTCTGACAGGAAACCACGAATCCCGTCACATGACTGAGACGATATTCCATAAGCACGCTATTTCACTACAAGCCGCTTGTGTGGTACAGTGTCAAAAGCCTTCTAGAAATCTAGAAATACCGAATCAATTTGAAATCCCTTGTAGATAGCACTTAATACTTCGTGTGAGTAAACGGCTAGTCGTCTTTCACAAGAACGATGTTTTCCAAATCCGTGTTGACTGTGTGTCAATAGACCGTTCTCTTCGAGGATTTCATAATGTTTGAACACAATGTATGTTCAAGAATCCTGCTGCATACTGACGTTAATGATACGGGCCTGTAATTTAGCGGATTACTCTTACTACCTTTCTTGAATAATGGTGAGACCTGTGCAACTTTCCAGTCTCTCGGTTCGGATCTTTCGTCTAGCGAGCGGTTGTATATGATTGTTACGTATAGAGCTATGTATCAGCATACTCTGAAAGGAACCTACGGGTATACAGGCTGGAACGGATGGCTTGCTTCACTACTCCGAGGATACCTAGTTTTGAGATGCTCAGGGTGGGCCGCTGTCCTTGATTCGAATACTGGAATATTTACTTCGTCTCCTTTGATGAAGGAATTTCGAAATGTTATGTTTAGTAATTCTGCTTTAGCAGCACTGTCGTCGATAGTGCTTCCATTGCTACCGCGCAGAGAAGCCACTAGCAAACTTTACATACGACCACAATCTCTTTGGACTTTTTGGCAGGTTTCGAGACAAAGTTTCGCTGTGGTAACTATTATAAGCATCTCGCATTGAAGTTCGCGCTAAATTTCGAGCTATTGTAAAATGTCGCCAGTCTAGCAGATACTAACATTGCACCGTGACGCCGACCGGAGTGGCCGAGCGGTTAAAGGCGCTACAGTCTGGAACCGCACGACCGCTACGGTCGCAGGTTCGTATCCTGCCTCGGGCATGGATGTGTGTGATGTCCTTAGGTTAGTTAGGTTTAAGTAGTTCTAAGTTCTAGGGGACTTATGACCACAGCAGTTGAGTCCCATAGTGCTCAGAGCTATTTGAACCATTTTTTTGCACCGTGACACAATATGGTCGAGGTTACAGCTTGTGAAGTTCTTCCTCTCATAATTCACCCACTGCACATTTATTTTGTACTTTGAGGCATGTATGTATAAGACTAAAACTGAGACATCTATCAAATATGCTTAAATATCTCATAAAAATGACCTCTGACTTGTAGGTAATTTCTGCAATGGACCAGAAATCGTTTCTTTATTCCTTTCGCGACAGAAAAAAGAAATAACTGAATCACAATGCAACAGTGGCTATTTAATGGCTTCTAAGCTGTTATAGGGATCACGCAGTATTATTATTATTATTATTATTATTAGTTACAGTGGTCATATACAAAGCATTAACAGCCTGAAGTCTTTCAGTTCCCGGCAGTTCAGAAGTAAAAAGACAAGCAACAAATAGATTTAGGAAGTGGTCTAGGGACTATAGTACAAAAATTTTAAATTGGTTTATTTTAAATAGAGGTGCAAGGGTGTAGATGAAACGAATGTCACTAGGGAGAGAATAGTGCAGAGGACGAGGCGCCGCCCACCATGTGGAGGAAGAGTTGTAGGTAGCACTCGCAATGCAGTGAGAATAGCTTCAGCATTCTATAAAATGTTGTTAGAAATAATCAGTACCAACTGTCTCTCTGACTCATTACTTCGTGGTTTAATAAAAATAACTATAAAAACAGATTTCATTTATCTTTCGTCATTTTAAAAATATGAATGCTACAAGACAATTAGTTTTGATTCTGAAGCTTATTTAGTCGCCAATGTTAATGATAAGAGGCAGAACTGAACTGCACAGTAATCCTGGGTTCGGTGAGGGGCGACTGAGGGGTGGGTGGACTGCTGTGGCCTGTTGGGAGGTTGTGAACCACTGAGGGCTACGGCGGGACGCAGCCTCTCCGTCGTTTCTAGGTCCCAGATTCAATACATAACACACACAGTGGTTTACAGTAATAACCCTAACAGACAGTGGCTTTAATAAGTCAGAAACGAAACAGCTGCTCCCCGAAGTATGGGCTACACAAGAGAAGTCATTTTCGTAATATTTTTTCTTTTGCAAGCCAATTGCAGATTAGTAACCGAAGCATGTGATATATTAATTACTTCAGATCACTATTAGGAAACAAGAGTAATTTTCATAAACGCGGAACTAGAAACAAAAATGACCGGTACAGTTTAACCCACTCTCTCACTCTGACTGCGCTTGCATGCTTGAGCTCGTGTATTTTTGTATGTACGTATCCCGTCAGTCCAAAAAGTTTCACAACAGGATTAACAAAAAACAGTGAAAAGTTAAGATGCGGGTTTTAATACTTCAGGTGTTCTACATAGTCCCCCCCCCCCCCCGTCGCCCCCCCCCCTCCTAAGTAGAGTGAACAGAACTTTCAAACAATCAAGTGGTACTGTCAGTAAACTACTTAGGGATGTTGCACAACTCGCTAGTCATTTTACCTTGAGTGTTAGTCGTCAAAGCGTTGACTCTCCATATGAATTTTCTGCGCTTTGTCGTTTTGAGGGAGGTTCGTATCGATAATATCAAATCCAGTCACGCCTTATGACTTTTTTCAGAGAATAACTGTCCACGTTTTACGTTTCCGGGGTCAGGGATTTTCACTGCCTCGTGATGACTGGGTGTTGTGTGATGTCCTTAGGTTGGTTAGGTTTAAGTAGTTCTAAGTTCTAGGGGACTGATGACCATAGATGTTAAGTCCCATAGTGCTCAGAGCCATTTGAACCTTTTTTTTTTTTTTACGTTTCATTCAAGTCGCTACAGGCGTCCACGCACCGTTGTTCTCGTTCGGGAGTCAAGGTGTGCAGGCAAACTCAAACTTCGCACACACTATTCTCTTTCTCAAAACATTCTGCAGAATGTCTTCAACACCTGATTTGGGACGCGATAACATCGGCGCACCAGGGTCGCTCGTCCACTACTTAACACTACCTACTCACAACTGAATAGCCGAATGCACTTCCGTTGTTTACAGCTGTTAGTACAAGCTACCACCGGAGTTAACAGTGTTGACGTCGCTTGCGCGCCAGGAATAAAATCAGTCTCGGAACAGTGTATCAATGTATGGATGTATGTGTGTGGGCTAGTAAATTTATACCTGCAATTAACTTTTATGTTCACACAAATGCCAGTCACTCATGTTAGTCGTCAGAATGTATCCACATTTAATCTGAGAAAAAATTGACGCGTTCCATATCGCTGCGCGGCGTTATGAACACGATCCATAAAATGTGCATATAACTAATTTAACGTGAAAGACTGTAGATTCGCTGTGTGTTTATTCACTCCATTGAAATTTGTCATTGCTGTGGAAATATTCCTGTATGGACCATAAAATGTTATTAGCTGTATCGTACTTCTAGCTGGATACAAGCTTCACTCGCCTCTCGTTTGCTGTTATTTAGGAAGGCGCAGAAAAAACTCTTGACGTCTCTGGCCGAGGCTGTTTGTGCTGCCACTCGTCAAATATCCCTCATAGTACTTGCAACTCTGACTGTAAATATTTAATCCTTCCTCGTTTCCAAGGAGACGTGCCTCTATTTGTTTGCAAGCTGTATGCAGAGGAGCGTCCCCCGATACCACTCTGTAAGACACTAAATTTGATATCCCTGCAAGTACCGCTAGTTTGTTTCTCAGCACTTATCTAATGGAGGTTGTGTGTCGTATAAAAATAAAGTAGTAAACTACGACACGTGCATTCACTAGGAGCTAAGCAGAGTGCAGCATTTTCAAAGCTGAGATATTTTGAGGCTCGGAGCAATCTAGTTAAAAACAGCGAACTGAATCCCCTCCTTTATACTGCTTGAATACTGTTTTTGCACAGTGTACTTCGCTCACGTTTAACATCCCATCGATAGGGAATAAGTTAAGCAATCGTCTATAATTTTATTGAAGATTGTTTAGGAAAATCATGTGACACATAAAAGTAGAATGATTTGATTCTGAGCGGCGGAAATAGCCAGAAGGAGGTGTACGAGAGGTGGATGGCTCGAGGTTCGAAAACTGCGACCAGTGAATGAGGGTTCAAATGGCTCTGAGCACTATGCGGCTTAACTTCTGAGGTCATCAGTCGGCTAGAACTTAGAACTAATTAAATCTAACTAACCTAAGGACATCACACACATCTATGCCCGAGGCAGGATTCGAACCTGCGACCGTAGCGGTAGCTCGGCTCCAGACTGTAGCGCCTAGAACCGCACGGCCACTCCGGCCGGCCCAGTGATTGAGTTGATACTCTTTTAACCTGTGAGAACTACCGCCTTCAAAAGTTGTGCAAGCGGCCGCGCGTTAAGCATTTTGTTCACACTCAACAAGCAGTCTGAAATGTACCTCCTAATTCCTGTAAATTAGTATCTTTTTTGTTAGTTTTAGAATAAAACACTCATATTTTACTTCTTAAAATATTTATTTGCTATACAGAACAATCTGTATATTTATATCGTCGGTGATAGTCTTAGGACAAGTGAAATCGCTAGTCTTCTAAGACACTTATGAAAAAATAGAGAAACAAAACAAGTATTTCTCGTTATTTAACTTTTGTTATTTAATCTTCGTCACATATATGAGCTTCGCTCATACCAGATAATGTTACAGCATATGCATTACACAAAAAGTTTCGACAGTAAATAAATGCCTTTTTTTCGATTTTTGCGCCTTGGAAAGACCTGACGTATACCACGTGATTTTTCAGCGTGTGAAACTTCAGATTCATTGGAAAATCGTTTTATAACTTGATGTAGAGAATAAGACAAATTTTGCATTGTACTCCTACGAACAATTTGTGGTCGTCTTAGCTCCAGGGCCAGCGTTTTGAGATATTGTCTCCTAGTAATAATGACATTTGCATTTTCTTTATGTATTGTTTGACATTGTACACCAGTAATATTTAAAATTGAGAGAAATAATCTCAATCGCCACCTACACGCTACTAGAGCCACAGAATGTTCTTCTTTCAGACGATCCACTACATAAACACCTCCTTTTGTCCGATTATAATACGTGAGTTTTCGGATTTTGCGTGTTCCCCAGTAGCTGGATCAATCTGATCATATATTATGGAGTGGATTAGTCACAGGCACAACGTTTTCTTTCTGTTTTTGTTGTATCGAAAACAAGAACTTTGTGCACATGGAAACCAAAGATGCTACTGGGTTTTGGTCTTATTTCATTGTCAAAGAACATGCGAGGGATTTCTTTTTTATTATTTCTGAGAGTACCTACTAAAGTTGTTGGTTTGCTCTTCAATTCGTCAGCCAATGGAATCGAGGTGAAACAATTATCAGTCGTTATATTTCTCCATGTATGTAAAATATCTTGTGATAAAGGATTCAGGGCAGCAGATGCAGTGTTATCAAATTTGTGTTGCCCATTAAGTTGCTTGTCTGTGTAAAATTATGTATTACTGCTGCAAAGAGAAAGTGAATTACGTAAATCATACTGTGGTGTGCGTACTGTAAGACCTTTGGTACACACACCATCAGATTATTTGACTTGTCGCTCTAACGAAGTAGGCGAGTGTCAGCAATATGTCTAGTGGTCTTATTATAGCGTGCGTATCTTCTGCCATTAGGTCAGACAATAGAAATACCACTTGCATGCTTAGAGTAGCAGACTGACGGTGACCAACTTTAAACAGAACTTGATTAATTTTCACACACATTTATTAAAATAATAAAAAGCATAGACATTACGTAACTTGATTCTGGATGCTGTTTACAATTGACCATCTGAAGTTCCTTTGGTCTTGGTATGTTAATCTTATTCTCACATATTTGTGATACTTGACAAAGTGTCTATTCATTTATCTTCATGGCTATGTACAGGAATATGATAATCTTATTAGGCGCAGACTGAAACTTGACTATAGACTGGTACAGACAAATGCAGACTGACTAATCGAAGGTCTGTACACTCGTTATAATACCTCGCGCGTTCAGATATCACTGCACGAGTGTGATCCGCGAGGAGAAAAGATTCTATGTTAGCAGCAAACTGCGTGAGTGTGATCCGCGAGGAGAAAAGGTTCTACGTTAGCAGCAATCTCATTGGCTGAGTTACATATTAATATGCGGATCGGCGGAAGCAGAATTTGGTCTGTCTCTAAGGCAGCGCCATCTCGTAGTGTGGAGATGGGCGAGTGCTGTGTCTGCTCTGTTGTGCTTAGCGGAGCGCGCTCTAGTGGGAAAGTTGTGTACTACTGACTACGCGGAACTATGTACACAACACATACACCTTCATTCCATACTTGACTGGTTTATTTGCAATGGGTATACGGAATTTCCAGCGACCTTGAAATGCTTCCAACATTTCACCGATTGTTACATTTTCTCCAACCTGATAATTCGTTAGGCACTTTGCGACAAAAGAATCAAAAATTTCACGAATTGTGGCGAGATTTCAGCTTTACATCGTTTTCAGCGGTTTTGAATATTGTCAAATCTTATACAAAAAGAAATATAATACTGCTCATAATGGTTCGAAAAATATCAGGAACTCTGCCGTCTCTGTCCCACATCTCCTGCACATTCAAATGACACATTCTTTTTATATAGGCCATGTATAAAATGCCAATAAACGATTTTAGTTCTATAATATTGTACCTTACAATCTCCCTCCCTCCATCCCCCCTCTCTCTCTGTTAAAAATACATCCTTGATTTTTCTATTATGAATGTTCGTATATGTAACTATGCCAGTGTGCATTTATTTACTTAAAAAAAGAAAGAAACAGCCCACAATATCTTTGGCATCTTTTGCCCCTTGTGTGCTCTCACCATTTTCTTCTGATGACTGTTCCGTCTCGTTGCAGTGGTCGCTGCGTTTACTGTCTACGTCACTTTCTAGTGTTATAGATTTTGCTATTCACACACATTTAATCAAATATAACAGTAATGATGATAATGTCTGGCAATGTTTGTCGACAAGATAAAGAATGCAACCTGTAACACTAGACTGCGTACTCATGGCAGTTCTGCTTTGCCGTTTTTGGTACCACTTGGAAAGAGAGAGAAATTAATGGATGATCGACGATGCGTCGGTTCTCGATTGTGTTCAGGAGACGTAAGATTTGATTACGCGAAGGTGGTTTCGTGACTGACATTTGACCCGGATTGCCTTCACGTAATCAGGATCTTCGATGAAAATACCTAAGTGACCTATCTGAATAATAATAATAAAAAAAATGGAAATGAGTGCAAAACTGTGAAGTTTTGTAAAAAGTTATCAGATTGGAAACTGAACACATTAATGTCCTTCCGAATACAATCGAGATACCGCGATGAAGAAAACCTGTAACAAAGCTTACATACACTGAAAAAAATCATGGCGAGTTTAAAGAAAAGAATAAGCAAAGATTTTCTATAAAGTGAAGCATCAATATATTCTCAAAGAACAAATGCCTTAAACTAATAGACATTAACAAATATACAATGAATACAAAACTTACATTTTTATGTTTCTCTCATACATGGAGCAGTTCAACAATCGCTGCTTTTGTCTGTCCGTGATTTATTAAAAATTAAATGTTCTGACGTGCGCTTAAGTACTTTTTAGCGTCACACGGTTTACCAAAGCGTTTTGCTTGGTGATTTACGTGGTTTTTTTTACACTAAATAAAACATAACTTGTAGCGGTGCTACACAACATGTCTTAAGAAATCGGCGACCAAACTTAAAAAGGTAATGAAGTCTCTAGAACAATTATTAACAACTGAAGTATTGTTCTTTCAAATGTTTCGCAGCTTATTGCCATTGAGCGCTGTGGTAATGATTTAAATATCTGCGCCCAGCGGGTCATAGCGTTTATTTAAAATACACTCCTGGAAATGGAAAAAAGAACACATTGACACCGGTGTGTCAGACCCACCATACTTGCTCCGGACACTGCGAGAGGGCTGTACAAGCAATGATCACACGCACGGCACAGCGGACACACCAGGAACCGCGGTGTTGGCCGTCGAATGGCGCTAGCTGCGCAGCATTTGTGCACCGCCGCCGTCAGTGTCAGCCAGTTTGCCGTGGCATACGGAGCTCCATCGCAGTCTTTAACACTGGTAGCATGCCGCGACAGCGTGGACGTGAACCGTATGTGCAGTTGACGGACTTTGAGCGAGGGCGTATAGTGGGCATGCGGGAGGCCGGGTGGACGTACCGCCGAATTGCTCAACACGTGGGGCGTGAGGTCTCCACAGTACATCGATGTTGTCGCCAGTGGTCGGCGGAAGGTGCACGTGCCCGTCGACCTGGGACCGGACCGCAGCGACGCACGGATGCACGCCAAGACCGTAGGATCCTACGCAGTGCCGTATGGGACCGCACCGCCACTTCCCAGCAAATTAGGGACACTGTTGCTCCTGGGGTATCGGCGAGGACCATTCGCAACCGTCTCCATGAAGCTGGGCTACGGTCCCGCACACCGTTAGGCCGTCTTCCGCTCACGCCCCAACATCGTGCAGCCCGCCTCCAGTGGTGTCGCGACAGGCGTGAATGGAGGGACGAATGGAGACGTGTCGTCTTCAGCGATGAGAGTCGCTTCTGCCTTGGTGCCAATGATGGTCGTATGCGTGTTTGGCGCCGTGCAGGTGAGCGCCACAATCAGGACTGCATACGACCGAGGCACACAGGGCCAACACCCGGCATCATGGTGTGGGGAGCGATCTCCTACACTGGCCGTACACCACTGGTGATCGTCGAGGGGACACTGAATAGTGCACGGTACATCCAAACCGTCATCGAACCCATCGTTCTACCATTCCTAGGCCGGCAAGGGAACTTGCTGTTCCAGCAGGACAATGCACGTCCGCATGTATCCCGTGCCACCCAACGTGCTCTAGAAGGTGTAAGTCAACTACCCTGGCCAGCAAGATCTCCGGATCTGTCCCCCATTGAGCATGTTTGGGACTGGATGAAGCGTCGTCTCACGCGGTCTGCACGTCCAGCACGAACGCTGGTCCAACTGAGGCGCCAGGTGGAAATGGCATGGCAAGCCGTTCCACAGGACTACATCCAGCATCTCTACGATCGTCTCCATGGGAGAATAGCAGCCTGCATTGCTGCGAAAGGTGGATATACACTGTACTAGTGCCGACATTGTGCATGCTCTGTTGCCTGTGTCTATGTGCCTGTGGTTCTGTCAGTGTGATCATGTGATGCATCTGACCCCAGGAATGTGTCAATAAAGTTTCCCCTTCCTGGGAGAATGAAGTCACGGTGTTCTTATTTCAATTTCCAGGAGTGTATTTCAACGCTGGACGCGCGTCTTGGTGTAGGCGCACATTGTAAAGTATTTCGTCTCTTTACACATGCGCTCTGATGCTTAATATCTTTACTAACTGCAGCCCGATGGCTGTTCCTTTCTTTTATGACAAATATCTCATTTGTAAAGTATCTGAAATCCAATAATATTACAACTTTCAATATTATCGGCTCAACATGTTCTAGGTCATCTTCTATCAACGACGCCAAAATTGTTTCTTTTGGTCTATCCATCTCTAAAACTACATGATAACCATAGTTTACTCACTGCATATATACTTAGCTACAGTAAAAAAACACGGACAACACAAGAAACCAAGAGTAGGAAACATAAAACGAAAAATGAAAATTTTGAATAGCGAAATACATACTTAGTCGACACTCACGCGATGAGCTAAATGCCAAAAGGCGATGACCGGCCTAACCAACTGACCTCTGCGACCGACACCCGCCTACTGACCCAGCGACAACAGTTGGTGCGCGCGGGTCGGTGGATGTATACTGTAGAACCTACGCTACTGAGCGAAGGAAAACCCTGTACGCATAGTTGACAAAATGTCGAGTGTTTTAAAATATCTGTGAGCAAACTGCTCATAAGGCGAGTGTTCACGGGTTAAAATAATTGAATGTAGTGCCTGGGAAAATACTTGCTGATAGGCCAAAACACTATGATCGCTCCCCACCGTGATCGCGGATGCCGCCTGGTGGCGTTGCGGGCACGTGGTGCTGTAACAAAAGCAAGCAAGCCGAGCAGACACGAACGGGGGATCACACTAGCGAAGATATGGGCTGCAAATGGTGAAATCCATTGAGATAAGGGGTTTTGGCAAAAGGCAGATTATTATTGCGCAGAGACTGTGAACGAGTATCTCGAAAACGGCGAAGCTGGTCGAATGTTCACGAGCTGTTGTCGTGAGCATCTATGAAAAGAGGTAGGACATTGAAACTACCATAGGCGCTAAATGGTTGGAGTCCACGACTCTTCTCAGAATGTGGGTTTGGAGGCTTGTCTGCCGAAAGAGCACAATGCTACATCTACATCTACATTTATACCCCGCAAGCCACCCAACGGTGTGTGGCGGAGGGCACTTTACGTGCCACTGTCATTGCCTCCCTTTCCTGTTCCAGTCGCGTATGGTTCGCGGGAAGAACGACTGTCTGAAAGCCTCCGTGCGCGCTCTAATCTCTCTAATTTTACATTCGTGATCTCCTCGGGAGATATAAGTAGGGGGAAGCAATATATTCGATACCTCATCCAGAAACGCACCCTCTCGAAACCTGGACAACAAGTTACACCGCGATGCAGAGCGCCTCTCTTGCAGAGTCTGCCTACGAATACTCAAGTATAAGTCGAACGAGTGTTTTGTAAGCCACCTCCTTTGTTGATGGACTACAATTTCTCAGGACTCTCCCAATGAATCTCAACCTGGCACCCACCTTACCAACAATTAATTTTATATGGTCATTCCACTTCAAATCGTTCCGCACGCATAGTCCCAGGTATTTTACAGAAGTAACTGCTACCAGTGTTTGTTCCGCTGTCATATAATCGTACAATAAAGGATCCTTCTTTCTATGTATTCGCAATACATTGCATTTGTCTATGTTAAGGGTCTGTTGCCACTCCCTGCACCAAGTGCCTATCCGCTGCAGATCTTCCTGCATTTCGCTGCAATTTTCTAATGCTGCAGCTTCTCTGTATACTACAGCATCATCCGCGAAAAGCCGCATGGAACTTCCGACACTATCTACTAGGTCATGTATATATATTGTGAAAAAGCAATGGTTCCATAACACTCCCCTGTGGCACGCCAGAGGTTACTTTAACGTCTGTAGACGTCTCTCCACTGAGAACAACATGCTGTGTTCTGTTTGCTAAAAACTCTTCAATCCAGCCGCACAGCTGGTGTGATATTTCATGGGATCTTGCTTCGTTTATCAGTCGAGAGTGCGGAACTGTATCGAACGCCTTCCGGAAGTCAAGGAAAATGGCATACCTGTATACCTGGGAGCCTGTATCTAATAATTTCTGGGTCTCATGAACAAATAAAGCGAGTTGGGTCTCACACGATCGCTGTTTCCGGAATCCATGTTGATTCCTACAGAGTAGATTCTGGGTTTCCAGAAATAAAGTGATACGCGAGCAAGAAACATGTTCTAAAATTCTACAACAGATCGATGTCAGAGATATAGTCCTATAGTTTTGCGCATCTGCTCGACAACCCTTCTTGCAAACTGGAACTACCTGTGCTCTTTTCGAATCATTTGGAACCTTCCGTTCCTCTAGAGACTTGCGGTACACAGTTGTTAGAAGGGGAGCAAGTTCTTTCGCGTACTCTGTGTAGAATCGAATTGGTATCCCGTCAGGTCCAGTGCTGCACGCACAAGTGTTTCAGAGCATACCGTTCTTCGTACGTTGTTGAACATGGAGGTCCGCAGGAGATCACCCCTACGTGTTCACATGTTAACCCAACGTCATCGTCAATTACGATTGCACTGGGCACGGGACCATCGGGATTCGACCATAGGTCATTAGAAACGTAACGGCTCTACGCGAGAATTTTTGCTACACTTGGTCGATAGTCGTCTCAGAAACGCCATCATCGAGGTGAACGGCGTTTCGAAACGTACAGTGCTTGACGCGCGCAGGCTGGCGGGGGCAGTATTATGCTATGCGAGACTTCCTCCTACGCTTGCATTGTATGTGCCGTAGCAATCGAAGACACGCTGACAGTTGCGAACCACATGCAGCCTTTCGTGCTTGATGTCTTCCCCGACGGCGATATCATCTTTCACCTGTATAATTGCCCGTGTCTCGTAGCCAGAACCTTGCCACAGAGGTTTGATGAGCATTATAGTTAATCCACGTTGATGTCTCGGCAACCAAATTCGCCTGATGTAAATCCGATGGCTCGCTATCGTACGCCATCACAGCGTACACATATCAGCGGACCGTTACGTGACCTGTGCGTAGATATATAATGTCACATACGTCCATAACCCTTCCAACAAACTCATACAAAGAATCAGTGATGTATTGCGTTACGCAGACGGACAAACAAGCTAATAAGCAGGTGGTCATAATGTTTTGGCTCATCGGGGTGAATGATCTACTGGCTGATGTCAATAGCTCCATTTGGCTGCTCGCGCATGATGTTGCAGCCTGCAGAGAGGTTCCGGAACATCAGAAACTTGTAGCGAAATTCAGGCAGACATGCAGCGAATCGACGAAGCTATCAACGTAAACAGATATATAGAGTGTCCATGAAGTCCTGCTATCATTTAAACAAAATCACGGCTTGGAAACTGCTATACAGAATCATCGTTTGCTGTAAAAGGTTTAGTAGCTCTCAGTCTTTTTCCTTTGGATTTTGTTTCCGATCTAACTTGGAGTGCATACAAATGGCGACAGATCAGGAGAAGGGGCACGCAGAATCCAAATCTGTGACAACGGTACTGTAGAATTTTCGACGCTAGTGTGGTTGGGCATCACCGGCAAAAACAAGCATATTGATGTTGTTCTAAAACATTAAAGAGACAGGCAGTATCAAAGACATTCCTCGAAATAGACGTCCTTCTACGTCTCAAGCAAGTGTTGATAAAGAACAAGCTGCATTTTCAGCGCAGCCCCCAGAAGTCAATTCGTCATGTGAATTCCAGGAAGCAAGATCAGCTGTCAATGAAGCATTAGAAAAGCGGTTACACCTTTATTTGTACAAAATGCAAATGGTCCGAGCATTCCAGCCAAACTATCGGTCCTCTGAGGTATGCATTTACTGGCTCCATGCAGGCCTCCATATATGATGACAATGACTAAGCGCTTGTCTTCAGATGAAGCAAAGTCCCACATTTGACTAGTCATAAAATTAGCATTTAGGGCTCCAAAAACCCTCCCAAAAGACGTGGACACATCTGTGATAGCCGGAAGATTAATGTTTCGTGTATCCTAATGCACGGTAGAGTGACATTTCCATTTTTCTTCGTAGGAAAGAAACCCTAACGGTATTTGTTTACCTGGATATGCTCGAACAGTCCCTGCTACCGTAGGCCGAAGAACTGCAGCCGTCCATCTTCTTGCATAACGGTGCGACCCCACACTGGAGTTTGAACCTGAGGGATGTGCTAAATGGTACATTTAGTGAGAGGTGGATGGATCGTGATGCCCTCATCGCATGGACACCGCGCTCTACCCATGTCACGACATTAGGCTTCCTTTTTGCGACTGCGCCGAGGATCACGTGAACATAAAGCGAATAAACGACATCGCTGCCCTTCGTGCACGAATCAGTGAAACAATCAGAACTGTTAATCCTGCATATTGACCCGTTCATGGACAGAATTCGAGTATCGTCTTGATGTTCTACGAGCGACGAATGGAGCACATACTGAAATTCTGGGACGAAAAAAATAAAAAATAAAAATAAAATTTTTTAAGAGCGGCTAAAAGTTTTACAACAAGCTACGAGGCTCTATCTCTAATATGAGTGGTTTCCTTGTTATATTTATTTCAAACGATAGTGGGACTTTATGGACACCCTGTAGCGTATTGTACATAGATCGGAGGAAAGACGCGTTATTGTTTGTTAGCACGGTTATTAAACAATCAATCAGCAATCAATGAGCACACGCAAATCGGTAGATGTTCGTATGTCGGAATACGGGAACGGAGCGATGTAAAGTGGAACGAATATTTCCTGGCGCTTTACAAACTTTCAGAGATGATGTACAATGATAAATGCATCAATTTCAGGTAAGGAACCCTGGATCGGCAACTACCTGGTCAAAATTATGAGCGGAAATTACCACTGACAGTGGAATACACGTACAATGCTGTTATTGGTAAAATGATAGGATAGGCAACTTTCAGAGGCGGTAGTATGGATCAAACCAAGAAAAAAAGTCTAGTAAACATGCTGTATGAAATGCACATCTCAAGAACTATGAGCACTTGTTGATCTTCGCGCCTTTGAAACACATCTCTTCTACTGAATAGGTAGTCATAGCTCTTACGTTATTCATTTTAGACCCTTGTTTACTAAACTTTTTTTCTTACTTTGGTCCATAACGTCACTTGTGGAAGTTACCTACCTTACAATCTTAACAATTGTACCGGTACAAGTACTGCGCTGTCAGAGGTACCAGAACGGTTTTCGCTTATAACCTTGGATTCGATCTTTTTTGGGCCAGAATCCCTTATCTCAGACTGATACATTTACTCATCTTCATCACCCCTGAAAGTTTGTAACCTCT
Source organism: Schistocerca piceifrons (assembly GCF_021461385.2). Classification (NCBI taxonomy): domain Eukaryota; kingdom Metazoa; phylum Arthropoda; class Insecta; order Orthoptera; family Acrididae; genus Schistocerca; species Schistocerca piceifrons. The sequence continues at coordinate 152,057,748 of NC_060138.1, read as the reverse complement.
CACAGAATCGCCCTTTATAAGTTATAGCAGCAAAGGGAGATATCGCACTGCACTGAGATTAGTCAAAAGAGCACTGAGAAAGTGTAGCCCAGGCACGGAGGAGGTGGTTTACAAAACTTTCGTTTGACAGTTACTAGCCAATTGAGAGAATTCAAAGAAGAGAAGCGCATTTCGTCACAGTTTCGTTTAATAAGTGCGAATGCTTGACGGAGTTCCTTATCCACCTACGGTATCAGACGCTGGGAGAGAGCCATTGTGCATTACGGTGTGGTTTAAAGTCGAAATTTCGAGAACGTACGTTTCTGGGATATTCGACAAAATATTGCTTGCTGAAACTTCTGGGTAGGTTAAAACTGTGTGCTGGGTCGAAAAACGAACACGAATCTTGCCATTAAAGGAGGAAACTACTCGTAACTGCGCTGTCCCGGCATGATTCAGCAGTCGCTCACAGTATGTGTCAGAGTGAAAGGTGTGTTCTGGCATCAATCCGCTAGCGGCTAACCAATACTCTGCGGTATCCCTTCTTCCTGTAGTGATAGTCCCTCAAGGTGCGCAGGAGGAATTCTGTGGAGTTTCTAAAGTAGGAAGACGTACTAGTAGAAGTGAAGCTGCGAAAGAGGGTTGCGACTTATATCTGCACAACCCAGCTGGTAAGAGGAGGACAAGTTTCTGGGTTTGAGCCCCAACCCGGCGAACTACACACATCAAAAAAAGTTTTGCATTACCTCGGTTCCGAGAGTTCCGGAACCTGTACAGAAAATTGGAATAGAGATCAACATAAACATCATTTCCGCCATTTTTATTGGTCATAAAAACCACACATTGCATGTTGTATCACCATACAGCGAGACCTTCAGAGTTTGTGGTCCAGATCGCTGTACACACCAGTACCTCTAATACTCAGTAATACGTCCTCTTGCATTGATGCATGCCTGTTTTCATCGTGGCATACTATCCACAAGTTCATCAAGGCATTGTTGGTCCAGATTGTCCCACTCCTCAATGGTGACTCGGCGTAGATCCCTCAGAGTGGTTGGTGGGTCACGTCGTCCATAAACAGCCCTTTTCAATCTGTACCAGACATATTCGGTAGGTTTCATATCTGTAGAATATGCTGACCACTCTAGTCGAGCGATATCGTTATCCTGAAGGAGGTCATTCACAAGATGTGCACGATGGGGGAGCGAATTGTCGTCCATGAAGACGAATGACTCGCCAATATGCTGCCGATATGGTTGCACTATCAGTCGGAGGATGACATTCACGTATCGCACAGTCATTACAACGCCTTCCATGACCACCAGCGGCGTGCGTCGGCCCCACATAATGCCATCCCAAAACATCAGGGAACATCCACCTTGCTGCACTCGCTGGACGGTGTGTCTAAGGCGTTCAGCCTGTTCGGGTTTCCTCCAAACTCGTCTCCAACGATTGTCTGGTTGAAGGCATATGCGACACTCATCGGTGAAGAGAACGTGATGCCAATCCTGAGCGGTCCATTCGGCGTGTTGTTAGGCCAATCTGTACCGCACTGCATGGCGTCATGGTTGCAAAGATGGATCTCGCCATGGACGTCGGGAGTGAAGTTGCGCATCATGCAGCCTATTGCGCACAGTTTGAGTCGTAACACGACGTCCTGTGGCTGCACGAAAAGCATTATTCAACACGGTGGCGTTGCTGTCAGAGTTCCTCCGAACCATAATCCGTTGGTAGCGGTCATAAACTGCAGCTGTAGCCCTTGGACAGCCTGAGCGAGGCATGTCATCGACAGTTCCTGTCTCTCTGTATCTCCTCCAAGTCCGAACAACATCGCTTTGGTTCACTCCGAGACGCCTGGACACTTCCCTTGTTGAGAGCCCTTCCTGGCACAAAGTAACAATGCGGACGCGATCGAACCGCGGTATTGACCGTCTAGGCATGGTTGAACTACAGACAACACGAGCCGTGTACCACCTTCCTGGTGGAATGACTGGAACTGATCGGCTGTTGGACCCCCTCCTCCTAATAAGCGCTGCTCGTGCATGATTGTTTACATCTTTGGGTGGGTTTAGTGACATCTCTGAACAGTCAAAGAGACACTGTCTGTGATACAATATCCACAGTCAACGTCTATCTTAAGGAGTTCTGGGAACTGGGGTGATGCAAAACTTTTTTTGATGTGTGTACTTTACGATCTCAAGAAATGCAAAAAACAGCTCTGCGTAATTACATACTCAGCATTATACACACAATGGTATGGATGAATCTCGCCAACAACTTTTACTTGCTGCACCAGAGATTTTGTAACGAGTGTCCATCTTCGTGGATAGGAAAACTAAATGACTTATAAGTTCACTATGTTTAAATGAAAATGTGTCATTGAGTGTGACAGGAGAAACTACCAAATGGACGCAACTGCATCTAGAAAATACGATGGTTGGAACTTTAATAGTGGCATCTATTTATTTACAACATATACAAAACAATACATGTTTCAAAGTTTTACTCTTCTCTGAAGCAATCACCAGCATTGTATATAAGCCATTCCCAGATAAATGCAAGTCGTAGGGTATCCTTAGCAGCGCCAGCTGTGTCGACAGTCAATGTAGAGTGCTCTGTTGTTCGACGAGACTCTGTAACTGTTCTGAAGCTAATGCAATGACGTGTTCTGAGGCATACGGCGCAAGTTATGATTGATTTATTCAATCTATGAGGCTGGGAAGTGATGTACAATTCACCACACTCTGCGGACTTAAGCCCCTGTGCCTTCAACTTGATTCCTAAAATAAAGGAAGCACGTCATGACAATAGCCTCAGGACTGTTACAGAGATTCTTCGGGCGATTGACAGCACCACTTGAAATATCAGCGCAACTGTCGCTGCTAACGGTATCCTACGAGTTTCACATCGCTGGCAACAGGTAATACACAATATCAGTGGCTACTTTGGAGGACATTAATTCTTCGCAAAATGTAACCATTTTGTTTGTATTGTAAATAAATAGTTGCGACTATTAAACTTCCCACCATAGCATTTTCTAGGAATGTGACTGTTCATTTGGTACTTTTTTCTCTCACTTTCGCTGACGCATTTTGACATAAATACAGTTTTCCAGTCCACTCTCTTTTCCTTAATAATAGTTGATACGTGGTACTTACTGGAATTTAGGAAGACGTGGAAGGGAGGACACACCAATATAACTTTCTTTTCACACAACCTGTTTATTTAACAATATATAAACTACGTTTTACAGATAATCGAAGCATTTAATCATAAAATTTTCTTTAACAAAATGAACAAATTTTCAAAATTCTTTTGACCTTAAACCTTAAGTTGAATAAGCTTTTAATCTTTGCAAAATAAATATGAAGTGCTGTATAGTGAAACAGCGAACAATATGACCGTGGTTACAAGACGGCCGGTCCTGCAGCCCGCCCGTTATCGGGTGAAACTGCGGTGTTTACCACCGCGCTGGACACAGTCTGTCTTATTAAATGCCCTTCTGCAACACATGACAAGAGTGATTCAGTTACTCAAAACAGATGACTTAACTTTTAATATAAATGTCAGGGTTAAGATGCACACCTGTGCTTAAAGGTTAAACAAATGGTTCAAATGGCTCTGAGCACTATGGGACTCAACTGCTGAGGTCATTAGTTCCCTAGAACTTAGAACTAGTTAAACCTAACTAACCTAAGGACATCACAAACATCCATGCCCGAGGCAGGATTCGAACCTGCGACCGTAGCGGTCTTGCGGTTCCAGACTGCAGCGCCTTTAACCGCGCGGCCACTTCGGCCGGCTAAAAGGTTAAATAGATTAGCAAACAATATGGCAATGATAAGGCTTACTTCAAAGCAACCAACCTCTTAATTTCAATCGTCAACCAGGGTGCGACTGGATCCCAACCCGTCCCTTCTGACAGTTTTATTTTGACTAAAGCCCAGGTGGCAGTTGCCTGTTTATATTTTCAGAGTTAAACTGATTGTCAGTTATTAAAACCATTCTGAAGGAACGTCTTAAAACATTACTTGTGAACACTTATTACAAGAGAACTCACTCGGTGGAACCACAAGATCCAGCTAAAATACATCAAACACAGGAATGGACAGCTTAGTACAACAGGTTGTTCAGATTATAACTAATGACTGAGAGATGCAATTACAATCAAAGAATTGAGCTTATTAAAGAGAACATTAATGATCGAGTACGAACCAGAAAGGAAAGGCAATATAATAGCGGGACAAATCTTCAAACGACAACTAATGTCTTAGTACAATACTGCTGCCTATGTTTACGACGAAAGAGCCGACCGAGTGAAACTCAGAGGATCGGGTACAAACCAGAAAATGATGAGGAGGGCAGGTAGACGATGAAACAAATGAGCACGAGGATTAGAGAATGTTACTCCCCTTTATCAGCAAGCAGTTCCATGGATTCACGGTGCGTCGCAGCGGTTACTGAGTGGTGTGGATGAAAGCCAGATAGAAGAGTGCAGCCAGGCCACGAGCGGTCGTCCGACACGAATGTTGCCCAACAACCGACGGGATGTCGGCCTGCTGCTTGTAGTCGACGCTGACCCCCGGCCCGGCACACTGTTCTAATCTGCCAGGAAGTTTCATATCAGCGCACACTCCGCTGCAGAGTGAAAATCTCATTCTGGAAACATGCCCCAGGCTGTGGCTAAACCATGTCTCCGCAATATCCTTTCTTTCAGGAGTGCTAGTTCTGCAAGGTTCGCAGGAGAGCTTCTGTAAAGTTTGGAAGGTAGGAGACGAGGTACTGGCAGAAGTAAAGCTGTGAGGACGAGGCGTGAGGCGTGCTTGGGTAGCTCAGTTGGTAGAGCACTTGCCCGCGAAATGCAAAGGTCCTGAGTTCGAGTCTCGGTCCGACACACAGTTTTAATCTACCAGGATGTTTCATGTCATATATATTGTTCCATTGTAAGGTTTTCTACCCTTATTATGTAATCTCAGCTCACAACAATTTATTGAAATTCAAATGGTCAGGATAAATAGAGCACTGACATGAAATATTGTTCTTTTCAGACTTAGTTTATTACAAAGCGAACATGTTGAATTTTCATAATTAGCAGTCGGAGCAAATTAAAAAAAAGAACACACACAAAATACGCAGTGACACATGATGTTGATGGCTGGCAAAGTTATTAAAGGGGATATGGGGCAAGTTCAACCGATGCCTCTCTCAAGGTAATAGCAACAACGCTTTTTGACTACACTTGAGCTAACCGAGAATGTGAACCGCTACTTCAACATCAATACGACATAGCTTGGTTTAAATATACGGAGAAAGACGAAGGTAATGAGAAGTAGTAGAAATGAGAACAGCGAGAAACTTAACATCAGGATTGATGGTCACGAAGTCAATGAAGTTAAGGAATTCTGCTACCTAGGCAGTAAAATAACCAATGACGGACGGAGCAAGGAGGACATCAAAAGCAGACTCGCTATGGCAAAAAAGGCATTTCTGGCCAAGAGAAGTCTACTAATATCAAATACCAGCCTTAATTTGAGGAAGAAATTTCTGTGGATGTACGTCTGGAGTACAACATTGTATGGTAGTGAAACATGGACTGTGGGAAAACCGGAACAGAAGAGAATCGAAGCATTTGAGATGTGGTGCTATAGACGAATGTTGAAAATTAGGTGGACTGATAAGGTAAGGAATGAGGAGGTTCTACGCAGAATCGGAGAGGAAAGGAGTATGTGGAAAACACTGATAAAGAGACGGGACAGGATGATAGGACATCTGCTAAGACATGAAGGAATGACTTCCATGGTACTAGAAGGAGCTGTAGAGGGCAAAAATGTAGAGGAAGACAGAGATTGGAATACGTCAAGCAAATAATTGAGGACGTAGGTTGCAAGTGCTGCTCTGAGATGAAGAGGTTAGCACAGGAAAGACTGATGACCAAAAAAAAAAATATATATATATATACGGCAGCAAGTCAGATGGACTCGTTGCACTGAAGAGTAAGTTCTCAGACAAAGACTGCTAATAGACCTGGGCTGCCGATACGCTCACCAATGAACAGCCCAGTGGGTGACGTGGAGACTGGACGTAGATGCGCAACTGCAAAGGCCGAAGCCGCCGTCCTCTCACGCCAAGAAGAGCAGAGAATCACGGCTGGCATGCCAAAAAAAAAAAAAAAAATAAATAAAAAAACAATACTGTGCTCCGTGGCGGCTCTCTGTCAATTTGCCGAGTATGCAGTGTACCTTGGCTGAACTGCCTAGACTGCCCTCTATGGTGGACGTCGAGCCAATGCCGCGAAAATCTCTGATCTCTCCCCTTCTCGACTCCAAATCCACGAGGGGTCACCAAAAATTGGCCCCTTCAGAGCTCAAGCTGCTCGAGCAAATTGCACCAATGGCATACTTACAATAGCACACAGATACAGTGTAGCGATAATCTTGCCTTGAGGAAGTTTGCCCCCAAAATCTGTGAACCCGCCACTAAACTTGGTGCCAGGCAAATGCACGTGCAATCCACACCTGCAGCAGATGATGCTCTTTTCCGTATAGCAGAGGAATCGTAAAGCTTGGTGCCCTTGTGTCAGTCGCGGGCCCGAGGCGGACAATACGCCTCTGGAATGCAGGCCACTGGCCATTGTCCTGCTGAAGACTGGGCCGCCCTCTTAGGCCGACTTTATGGCGAGAGGCCACAGCCTCTGGACACAAGCAGGGGGTCACACTGTTGTAGAAGCCTGGGTGCTTTCCTGGAAGAGTCTTCGGCTGTTTCTTTTACTTCTGCTGCCCTGGCCACATCTCCCTGCCATCCTCGCCAACAGAGAAAAACCTAGTGCTACAACTATTGTTCCAGGCGGCAAAGGAACTTTGTCATTCCCGTCATACCCACAATTACTCATCCTGAGGTACAGAAAATAAACAATTTTTGCAGCCTTCAGTTGCAAGGTAATTCTTACTCGTTTACCTAGGTTTCGATTCCAGTAATGGAATCTTCTTCAGAACCGATAAATTAAACCACATACGGACATATATTACTCACTAAAAAGCATTATCAATCTAATGATTGAATAATAAAGAAATCGTGATACTTACAAAAATTAAATTATTTTGAGAGCCAAACACTGGCCATGTCACAGATTAAAAATTAAAACAATAAAGACGCATAATCATAAGATTATGTCAGTCAAAATTAAAACCATTAAGGCGAACGTAGACGGAGCTACGCCGGCCAGAAATAAGGACCACACGTGAGCGGCTCGAAAACTAGGCGTTGTGAGCAGTTACGCGGCGAGGCACGGCCGCGGCCAAGCGCATGCGCGAGCACAAGCGCAGGCGCGAGAGATAAATTGTCTCAAAATTACGTAGAGCAAATATACATATAAACAAAATGTGACTGAAAGCCGTCCTACAATTGGACAAACGTATCTATTGGTATAGCAACACTGAACAATTTAGCTGAGAACAAACTAACAAAGCCAAGGTATAAAAATTTTTTCCATTTAAATATTATAGTAAGAGGGCGAAGCCCCGCTACAGTAACTAAAAATTAGTGTCGAAACCATGCGTACTAAGCATAAAATGTCTTTAACATAAAAACGCCTTAGCAACTATGTGTCATTACCAAGCATATAACGAAATACAAAGACGCACATGTACAATCGCACTATAATAAAGGGACAAAGCAGGTAGGGAAACAGCATCGGCCATTCGAAGCGGACTGTGGGTCAACTCCACTGGAGTAAAGGTTGAAATCCTTCGAAATAACTTCTATTTTTTAGATGCAGCTGATCATTAAGTAAGTTGTCTCTATCAATACTAAGATGTTTAAAAATTTGCAATTCTTCGAGGGTGTCTTGCCTACATCCCTTTACTTCATTATGCAAAAGCTGTGCGTCTTTTAGAGGCTTCGGAGCATGCGCCTTTTGGACCAGATGTTCAGCAACTGTAGATCCTCGAGTTCCATCACCGCTTTTTGTCGGCAGATGCTCTTTAAACCTAACAGACAGGGCCCTTCCTGTCTGGCCAATGTAATAAGAAGGACATTCAGCACACGTGATTTTATACACACCTGACAGCGATGATTTATCATTACCTTTATCCAGAGAATGAACTAAATTCTTTTTGAGGTTGTTGGTGGTAGAGTATGAAACTTTACACCCTAGGTTTTTTAATAAACGACCTACCTTATAGGATATGTTACCTATAAAGGGAACTGATATGTATTTCGTTGCCTGGTGTTGATTGTGAGTACCTGAACTGGAAAGGGTAGTAGTCTTCTTTCGTGTTTTTTTGTTGAACAACTGTCTCACTATACTGGGATTATATCCATTATTCTGAGCGATGTTTTCGAGGACTTTTAATTCGTTCTGTAAGTTGACTGGCGAAAGCGGAATGGAAAGTAATTTTGAGACAATTTATCTCTCGCGCCTGCGCTTGTGCTCGCGCATGCGCTTGGCCGCGGCCGTGCCTCGCCGCGTAACTGCTCACAACGCCTAGTTTTCGAGCCGCTCACGTGTGGTCCTTATTTCTGGCCGGCGTAGCTCCGTCTACGTTCGCCTTAATGGTTTTAATTTTGACTGACATAATCTTATGATTATGCGTCTTTATTGTTTTAATTTTTAATCTGTGACATGGCCAGTGTTTGGCTCTCAAAATAATTTAATTTTTGTAAGTATCACGATTTCTTTATTATTCAGTCATTAGACTGATAATGCTTTTTAGTGAGTAATATATGTCCGTATGTGGTTTAATTTATCGGTTCTGAAGAAGATTCCATTACTGGAATCGAAACCTAGGTAAACGAGTAAGAATTACCTTGCAACTGAAGGCTGCAAAAATTGTTTATTTTCTGTACATTTCACAGTTGCTGACACGCTGCAATATGTTAAAGATTTGTCATCCTGAGGTCTCACTACGTACCTGAGACGGCTGCAGTACCTCTGCAGCGACTATGTGATGAGCAAGCGATGGAAGATGGCATGCCCAAAGGGTTGTTACTTTTCACTACCACGCACTGGTAGACATTTTTTACGCATAGAAAGTGCCACTCTTGGAATACAGTAGCGTGGCACGGAAAAGGGAAAATTGAATTGCGTAAAACGATCCTTGCTCATTTTAACTAAAAGGGGAAAATGTGGGGACTGCTTTGCCAGTCACTTTATTCTATTAATATCTAAGTATCACCTAACACAGATACATGCACATGGAGATCAATTCACTTTCACACTTACTCTCTGAGAACATGGGCTCAAAACTATGTAGAAATCTGCAACGAACTACGAGCTACTGGTCACAGTAAGTACTTCTAACAAATATCTTTTTATTGACAATCAAAATTAACATGGGTACACAAACATGTCCAGGAAGGCAACATCCAGTCGCTTATTGAGTCATTGTTATAATTATCCCAGTACAATTGGACGTATTACGTTTACAAAAACACTGAACTCCTCTGGCAATAATTTTCCTGAAAAATACAAATCAGTACAAAATTTATCATTGACTGAATGTTCTTTCATGCCAATTACTTTACACAACGACCTCCAGCATGGGGTTTTCACTCTTCAGCGGAGTGTGAGCTGATATGAAACTTCCTGGCAGATTGAATCTGTTTGCTGGACCGAGACTCGAGCTCGGTACATTTGTCTTTAGCGCGCAAGTGCTCTACCGACTGAGCAACCCAAGCACTACTCGCGACCCGTCCTCACAGCTTTTTTTTTTAAAAACCTGTCGTCAGCGCAACTTGAACCAGCGACCCACTTACTGCACTGGATTAGCCAGCCCCGACGCTACCATTCTGCTACTTTTTTTAATTTTTTTTTTATAGTGATAAGGTCTTGGGGTGGCGGAGGCTAGGCTGGCAGGGGTCCCATTCTTGGGGATATGGTACAAGGGATGCAATGGTTTTATTGTTTTGAATGTTTTTTTATTTAATTAATTTATTTGTTTTTTTTAAGCAGTAAGTAACTGAAACTAATAAGTACACTAGTTGCGTCGAACTGGGGACGCACATAACTGAAAACATAGTTGCAGCAAAGGGCAAAAAGAAAGAGAGCCAAGTTAGAGGCTAAGGAAGCCTAAGGGTGTCACAGCTTCAATTCTGCCAATACCTCGTCTCCTACCTTCCAAACTTCACACAAGGACTTCTGCGAACCTTGCAGGACCAGCACCCCTGGCAGAAAGGAAGGAAGGTCCTGAGTTCGAGCCCCAGTCCGGGACACATTTTAAACCGCCAGGAAGTTTCATTAGAGTCCTGTTTTGTCACTGTTCCTCGCTCACTCTCGTCATGAAAGGGATGACTTGTGTGACGCCTCCCTCACACACTTCTGTACATCTCCCATCCTCTAAGTGTAGATAACAATCTGCCAGTGAGTCGATTTGGTACATGGCTGCGGACGTCCCTCAATAGGCCGGCCAGGTAACACTTTGGCTGACCATCCTCCAGGAGGGCCGCTTGGGATGCCTGCCTCACTCCGCTCTCCAGGAGCACAGATCTCTCGTTCTCTGGCACATCACCAAAAACGGGATCGAGCTGCTAACCTTGCGGGAACCTAGCCTTTTGGGCTCACATCGAATAATATGCGCTCCCATGGCGCTGACACATCAAAACATTCACGTAAATGGAACAGAAGCACAGCACCTCAGTGTCGTAGGTAAACGCATTGCCACAAAACAGAATACCAACTACGCTATCAGCGAAAAACGACGACCTCTAGCCCCTTGGGTTCATTTCGAATAGTATGCGCATCTTTGACGCAGATACATCCGAACACATACCCGGAAAACTAAAGCACAACGCCAAACGAAACGACACAAAAGGAACAGAATGCTGTCTCTCAGTGGAAAGACGACCAGGTCATGGAACCTTAGCGCTTTAGAACACGGAATGTGGGTCAGGGCAACAAATTCCCTCATGTAGCACGCAATGTGAGTGGAATGTAATAGTCCACGTAATTTTTATTAGTAATATCTCCAGAAAAGTTCAAATGGTTCAAATGGCTCTGAGCACTATGGGACTTAACTGCTGTGGTCATCAGTCCCCTAGAACTTAGAACTACTTAAACATAACTAACCTAAGGACATCACACACATGCATGCCTGAGGCACGATTCGAACCTGCGACCGTAGCGGCCGCGCGGCTCCAGACTGTAGTGCCTAGAACCGCTCGGCCACTCCGGCTGACTCCAGAAAAGTAGCGACAATGACGTCTGATTCTGGTTTCTGCAATCCAACTGTTTCTTTTCTCTGTATGCGGCAGACAATCTGCAAGACTACACTGGACTTGTGGTAATTTTTGGAAGGCGATAGCGGGCCGCTATGGCCGAGCGGCTCTAGGCGCTTCAGTCCAGAACCGTACTGCTGCTACGGTCGCAGGTTCTAATCCTGCCTCGGGCATGGATGTGTGTGATGTCCTTGGGTTAGTTAGGTTTAAGTAGTTCTAAGTCTAGGGGACTGATGGCCTCAGATGTTAAGTCGCATAGTGGTTAGAGCCATTTGAACCATTTTTTTTTGGAAGGGGAGAAGCGACTCTGACTACCGACAAATAAATTCCTCTACTTTAACTAGGTACCCTTCCGCTTGTCCACCTGCCCCATGCGATTGCAAAATTGATTTTGCGTTTTAACTGTTTGTTATTCATAGACTGCATTAGATGTTTTCACAGAATCTAGGGCTGTCATTATTTTTGTCAATTGTTGATGGACGATTAATTTACCAACATGCGATTGATCTTTTATAAAAGTTATGGCAAAAGTTAACTGATTAAAAACTGGACAAAAATACATGTTAAACGTGATGACAAAAATAAAACATTGATCTGATGGCCATGCATGGCGGCTGGTTGGCGCAGACTAAGGTTTGTCTGATTGAACAGGGCTCAAATATGGATAATGCAATCTGAAAGTATGTAACACTGAACAGACCTTGATGGGTTTATTCTATACAGAAGTTATACTACTCAGTGCAGCTGAGAACAACCGGCGAGATTGTAACCTTGTATCCACTAACAAGCCGAAGCTGCAATACAATATCCCTTTTCTCGATGTGCGGTGCTGTCACAATTGACGGTGAAGATGGAAACTTGTGATTTTTTATGGCTAGCATCACTGTTCACAAAGGGCGTTTACGGTTCTATTGTAACATGTTGGCTAGGCGATCTAGATTTCTCTCATGCCCCGCCCCCTGCTGTGGCAAGAGACCCCTAACAGATAGCTTCAGGTAGGCCGTTTCTCTGCCTCTTTGACCGAACGCATTGTTTGCCAACCGTGGGAGGAATTTTTGGGCCCAGCATTCTGTCATCAGTAAATGCTTCGAAATGTTCCATTCCCTGATAGCTTCACGTGGCTTCCAAGCCCCAAACGTCCATTGCAAGATTTACTGTTAAATGAGAGAAACTGCCTGCTTGTTCTCAACTCCAGAAAAATACTATTCGAATGAGAGCCACCATAAAGACCCCACATGCATTAACAATGTACATACTTCCATCAATGCTTGCTCATGGCTCAAATGGCTCTGACCACTATGGGATTTAACAGCTGAGGCCACCAGTCCCCTACTTACTCATGCTGGTACGTTCCTGTCGTCTCAAAAACATAATGTCTTAGTTGAAAAATCAACATTAAATTGTACCTTGAATACAGACAATAGCGAGAGAGTGACTTGTCCGCTCTCAAACATAGTTAGTCACGATTGGTAACTACTATGCTGAAACTACACTCATGCTCATAAATTAAGGATAATGCTGATACATGGTGAAACGACGCTCTGATGGGCGGTTTGTGGATTTAAATTACCTCGGGGTATGACCATGAAGTGAATTTGGCCTGCAGTCTTCACACGGTGGCGCTCGCAGCAGTTCACATACGCAGAGGTGTGTTGGTACGTGTCAGAGTACGGTGCAGTCAGTAAGTGAGCAGACGTTTTCAGACGTGCTAATGGTGACTGTGTGTTGAAAATGGCTCAAAGAACACATATGGATGACGTTATGAGGGGTAGAGATATTAGGGCTACTGGAGGCTGGTCAAACACACCAGGTCGTAGCACGGGCCCTCCGTGTGCCACAAAGTGTGATCTCAAGATTATGGCAACGATTCCAGCAGACAGGAAACATATCCAGGCGCTACATTATGGGACGTCCACAGCGTACAACACCACAAGTAGACCGATATCTCACCATCAGTGCCCGCAGACGGACACGGAGTACTGCAGGTAGCCTTGCTCGGGACCTTACCATAGCCACTGGAACAGGTGTCTCCAGACACACAGTCTACAGACAACTGACCAGATGTGATTTATTCGCCCGGAGACCTGCAAGGTGCATTCCACTGACCCCTGGTCGCAGGAGAGCCCGTAAAGCTTGGTGTCAAGAAAAAAGTACACGGTCATTGGAACAGTGGTCCCCGGTTATGTTCATGGACGAGTCCAGGTACAGTCTGAACAGTGATTCTCGCCGGGTTTTCATCTGGCGTGAACCAGGAACCAGAAACCAACCTATTAATACCCTTGAAAGGGACCTGTATGGAGGTCGTGGTTTGATGGTGTGGGGTGGGATTCGATGCACGTACACCCCTGCATGTCTTTGACACAGGAACTATAACAGGTCAGGTGTATCGGGACGTCATTTTGCCCCAATATGTCTGCCTTTCAGGGGAGCAGTGGGTCTCACCTTCCTCCTGATGGATGATGACGCACGGCCCCACCGAGTGCCATCGTGGAGGAGTACCTTGAAACAGAAGATATCAGGCGAATGGAGTGGCCTGCCTGTTCTCCAGACTTAAACCCCATCGAGCACGTCTGGGATACTCTCGGTCGATTTATCGCTGCACGTCAGCAAACCCCAATTCAGGAGCTCCGACAGGCATTGGTGCAAGAATGCTACGCTATACCCCAACAACTGCTCGACCACCTGATCCTGGGTATGCCAACACGTTGTGCGGCCTGTGTACGATTGCATGGTGATCATATCCCATACTGAAGTCGGGGTACATGCGCAGGAAACAGTGGCATTTTGTAGCACATGTGTTTCGGGACGGTTTTCTTAACTTATTACCAAAACTGTGGACTTACAAATCTGTGTCGTGTATGTTCCCTATGTGCCTATGCTACTAGCGCCAGTTTTGTGTAGTGTCACGTTGTGTGGCACCACATTCTGCAATTATCCTTCATTTATGAGCATCACTGGACATACACACAATTTATTAATGACAAAATTACACGCTGTTATCCATAACGCTCTAAAGAGAAACCTCAACTTTTTTGATCCCATAAAGAGCTTGTTAAATAATAATCGACGCTACAACATGTCTTAAAACTATTCAATCTACCATAATAGCAAGAAATCACATCTTCAGTCTCTCACTAATTCCATGAAATGTTTTATGTGGCTGACATGGTGGGCGACGATCCACATCTTAGATTTTAATGTTTTAAATTCAATAGCACTGTGGCGGGCAGTTCTTTTGATGTGTACTGGTCCACTATAGAGAGTAAAGAATATATAACGCAGCTGCTTCTTTTAGTTGGACAGGCGAAACACTTTTAGCACACCTTTTGGCCAGCGAAAAATTCTTGCTCTAGTGCTTTCCTGTCAGAGCGTTCCTTCCTTCTCCTTCCTGCAATCTGTATCTTGCGCAGCGCATCCTCTACTACCTGCATTTCCTCTTCTCGTGTTCTTGGGCGGAAGCCAATGATTTCTCATATCAGGTCCTTAGGCTGACGATTCTTAAGCACAGTAACAGAGGTCATCATTGTTGTTCCATAGGCTACATCATTCATTATATCTTGAAGATCTTTCAGGAAGATGTCCTACTTCATGTGCTGTTTTGTGCAATACATCCGACTTAGATTGCTCGTATCCTTCATCACGCGTTTTGCTGGGTTTGAGCTCGGGTGTTGTGATGGTAAGTAGATCGGATCGATCTGATGTCTCTTAAGCATCATCTGCCACGTCTTGAATCGATATTGTGGACCGTCGTCGAACTTATGCAGTCCCCATGCCCTACCTGATGCAGGAAATCTTTTCTTAAAGTCCTTGCCACGGACCTAAATAGCAAACGTTTAAACTGATAACAACGTCCGAATGGTAGAAAGGCGGTTTATTGTCTGCACTCAGGGTAAAGTTCTAACCGCTAGAAACTGATGAGTAAGTCTGTCGATCAGAAAGTTGGCACCTCATGGAAATTCTGCAGTAACTCCTCTAATTTCTGAGGCCTGTCTCTGAGTCAATAATTTTATTGATTTGATGGGAGTCCGACAGCAGTCGAATGGAACCATCCTTTTCTACTACACTTAGAGGGCTGTTGTACGTCGACCTTACAGGCTCTATAACCTCATTTTCCAGCATTCTCCGAGTTTCTGAAAATACTCGATGTCTGTACGTAAGTGGGACAATATATGTAGGCACGAAAAATTGACGATGTTCCCTTAAGTCAAAATCGTTACTGAAAGTTCTTTATTGTGCAATGCTTAGGTACGGACACGTAAGTGTTCTCTAATAAAATATCGTGCAGTTCTTCCCTCTCGTTCTCTCCAATGTTTTGCATAGACTGAATTTTCTGCTATACTGCAACATTCACTTCTTGTCTCAACAATTCTGTGCCTGATGGATGGTGGTCCCTATAATGTCGCATCCGTCTCGCTTCCTCTTCTTCCATTCTGTCGGAAAAACTAAGTTTCAAACAATTCTCTGGAATTTGTTACTTGATTGCTTGCTCCTCAACCGAATTCGAATTAAGGGTCCCTTCTGTAGGACGACGTCAGCTCTACCAATGTCTAGTATGGCTTTCGTTCATTAAGGAAATCCTTTCCATTTATTAGTTCGATCGCCAAATGTGGCACCACCAAGAAATTGGCTTCTAGTGTGTGTCCTTGACGTGTAAATTCGAGTCACGATCGCCGAGTGACTTCAGTGTGTTTACTCACTAGAGCTCCCTTAACCATCGTTTTCTTGAGAGAGAGAGTTGGCCATGATCGATTATGAGAGCATCTTTCTAATGCCGATTCCGATATGGTGGTATCGCAGCTTCTGCTGTCCACATGCCTTTTAGCAACAAGTCTGCTATTGTAACTTCGATTAGGAGGTTTATACCGTTCGGGATGATCTCCTCTTTTTATTCTAACAGCCTTCCTATAACGTCATACTGTAACAAGTTGACCTCGCTCACTCCAATGTTTTGTGTGGGTAAATTTCGAGCCAAACCCGCTCCATCATCTACTCAGCTGCGTCCTGGATGGTCGTTTCGATCCTCGTTCCTTGGATATGGGGGGCTAATCTCAATTGTCACTGCTGGTCGGTTGCAAGTTTCTATCATCACGTTATTGTTATTGCGCTCACCGTTAAAATCGTTCCAGTGTACCCATCTGCCCTGACAGTCCATTCCGACTGCTTCTTCGATCTTGTTTCTGCTAGACAGCCAACCGTTATTATTTTACATGTAGTGCCTTTTCTGATTTACATTTTGGGATTCATAGCTGTACTCCAGGTCTCGGAAAATACATTTCACTGACTCTTTGTCGTTTCTGAATCTACCTTCCAGAACGTGCTGGTACGAAATGTGTAGCTTCATATAACAGAATCGTTTAATGTCACTTGAGATCCATGGTGAATCTAGAGACGGATTCTCATTTATTATTTATTACAAAAATTTCACTGAGCTTCAGAATCTTGACGACTCCAGGTCTCTGCACACCAGTGTATCCTGCTTGATCTTATCCTGCATCTGTTTCGATCTGTATATTTTGAGGAACGCCTCTCTGAATTGCTCATACGATCGACAAATGACTGCAATATCTCTCATAGTTTCCCCCACCAAACCCTGCATGTGGCAGCAAATAAATTCACGCTTGTAGCGTAGTGGCCAAGCAGGAGGCAAAGATTTGTCATATTGAGGTATCCAGACTTTGGGAAGTAGTTGTGTTCCCACTATTCCGATAGTTCTGAAAATTTTACATAGGTATAATATGTTCGTGGTCGAAATCCAGGTCTTCAGTTGATTGTGCGCTCATTCCCATCTCTGTGATTCTTACGCATTCCATAATCTGTGAAACATCATCGTCTCGAGTATTATGGCCGTGCACCTCACTGCTCACATCGTAGATTTACACATCGAACCTTCTAACCGGCACGCAGTTGTGCGACTGCTCCGCTTCTGTCGCGAGGCCCACCACTTGTGTTGCGCACGCCCGTGGTGGACAAACATAAATAAGCAGATCTCTGCTGCGCCGCGCGGGATTAGCCGAGCGGTCAGGGGCGCTGCAGTCATGGACTGTGCGGCTGGTCCCGGCGGAGGTTCGAGTCCTCCCTCGGGCATGGTTTGTGTATGTTTGTCCTTAGGATAACTTAGGTTAAGTAGTGTGTAAGCTTAGGGACTGATGATCTTAGCAGTTGTCCCATAAGATTTCACACACATTTGAACATTTTTTTCTCTGCTGCGGGGATTAAACGACATTTACAGGTTTGGAGCGAGTGCCATCCTGCTCGTCTCCGGTTCGGTTTGTCTGTGATGTTCCTCATCCTCCCTCTGTCTATTAGCGCCCTGTGCTTCAAACTGTTTTATATGGCTGCGTGAGTCCGTAATATCCTTCGTTATCTCAGCTTGTTGCTCAGTGTCACACCCATGGTTTTGCTCCAGCTGGGACAATTGTGTCTGCTGATCTTCCAGTGGCTTAGAGTGCTGTGAAATCTGTTCCTGAATTTCCCAAGTTATCTCTCGTCCCTGTTGCTGCATCGTGGTAAGAACTTTCTGAGTTTGATGGGCGACACTTCTGGCTGTCTTGCCATACTTCTTGGGCACTAGGACATCTTTCTGTGCACCATCTGCGTCCATCCTAACAACATGAGTGTTCCTTTTCGTTTCCGCTGCGACCTCTTGCGACCTGCTTGCCTCTTGCATTTCCTTGACACATTGTGTTAACCTACCTTCGAATTCTGCAACCGCTCCTTTTTGTCTCGTCTGACTGTCTGCGCCTTTCTTCTTCTTCTTTGCGCCTTTTTTCTATTTCTCTTCTCAGAAAATCGAGGATGCTGTCCATCGCATCGCTACTTTCGTTATTTGCTCTCAGATATGGGACCGCCCTACACCATCAGCCACTGACGGGGTCCTATTGTGAACTCCTACATCGACATGACTTGTGTCTTCCGTATCCCCACCCTCGTCTGCTTCCCTGTCGGCTTCAGAGTCCTCTAAGCGTCACACTGTCTCGTGCCTTTTAGCTACCTCTGAATTTAATTGTTTTATGGGAAAAACAACTGCCTTGTTTCCTAATTCATTCCGCTTTACATTAACGAATCTCGCCCTGTTCCTAGTTATCATTCTGACGTCAAACAAGCATCTCAAAACACGAAACTATCGTGAACACAATTCCTCTAAATACCTACGCTGTTCAAACGCACAAACACGTCAGGAAGATAAGCCTCCAAAAATTCACAGCGCCCTGTCAAATCCAATAATCAAGGAACACACGTGGCGCAGAAACCACAAAATATAAACATAGGAAACATACAAAACATGTAAAAAGAGAGTACTTGTATGAGTACATATCGCGCCAGCAACTTAAGATTATCGTGAGTCTAGTTTGTTCACAATCTCTTTCTACATGACACAAAGCAAACGCTACCTATATGACTGCATATCATTAGATTCTACCGGTAAGATCGTGGTAGGTATCGCCAGTTTGTAAGGTTTTTTACGCTTATTACGTACCCTTAGCTCACAAAAATTTATTGTGATTCAAATGGCCAGGATGAATAAGGTACTGAAATGAAATGTTATTCTGCTCAGATTTAGTTTATTACAAAGCCAAAATGAGAATTCCCAGAATTAGCATGCAGATCAAATTACAAAAGAAACAACTTAAAATAAAATACACAGTGATAGATGATGTTGATGACTGGCAAAGTTATTAAATGGGAAGTGGGTCAAGCTAAAGCGATGCCTCCCTTAAAGTAATACGACAACGGTCTCTAATATACAGGGTGTTACAAAAAGGTACGGCCAAACTTTCAGGAAACATTCCTCACACACAAATAAAGAAAATATGTTATGTGGACATGTGTCCGGAAACGCTTAATTTCCATGTTAGAGCTCATTTTAGTTTCGTCAGTATGTACTGTACTTCCTCGATTCACCGCCAGTTGGCCCAATTGAAGGAAGGTAATGTTGACTTCGGTGCTTGTGTTGACAGGCAACTCATTGCTCTACAGTACTAGCATCGAGCACACCAGTACGTAGCATCAACAGGTTAGTGTTCATCACGAACGTGGTTTTGCAGTCAGTGCAATGTTTACAAATGCGGAGTTGGCAGATTCCCATTTGATGTACGGATCAGCACGGGGCAATAGCCGTGGCGCGGTACGTTTGTATCGAGACAGATTTCCAGAACGGAGGTGTCCCGACAGGAAGACGTTCGAAGCAATTGATCGGCGTCTTAGGGAGCACGGAACATTCCAGCCTATGATTCGCGACTGGGGAAGACCTAGAACGACGAGGACACCTGCAATGAACGAGGCAATTCTTCGTGCAGTTGACGATAACCCTAATGTCAGCGTCAGAGAAGTTGATGCTGTACAAGGTAACGTTGACCACGTCACTGTATGGAGAGTGCTACGGGAGAACCAGTTGTTTCCGTACCGTGTACAGCGTGTGCAGGCACTATCAGCAGCTGATTGGCCTCCACGGGTACACTTCTGCGAATGGTTCATCCAAAAATGTGTCAATCCTCATTTCAGTGCAAATGTTCTGTTGCTGTGTGTTTCCATTCCATGATTAATGTGATTTGAAGAGAAGTAATAAAATGAGCTCTAACATGGAAAGTAAGCGTTTCCGGATATATGTCCACATAACGTATTTTCTTTCTTTGTGTGTGAGGAATGTTTCCTGAAAGTTTGGCCGTACCTTTTTGTAACACCCTGTATATGAAGTACTGACCGAGATTGTGTACCGCTAGCTGAACGTCAATACGACATGGGTTGGTTCAAATGGTTCAAATGGCTCAAATGGCTCTAAGCACTATGGGACTTAACATCTGAGGCCATCAGTCCCCTAGACTTAGAACTACTTAAACCTAACTAACCTAAGGACATCACACACATCCATGCCCGAGGCAGAATTCGAACCTGCGACCGTAGCAGCCACGTGGTTTCGGACTGAAGCGCCTAGAACCGCTTGGACACAGTGGCCGACGGGTTGGTTCAAATACAGGGCTTCAGGCCAAATGGACTGGCTGCAGTGAAGACTAATAGGTCTGGGCTGCCAATATGCTCATCACTGTGTAAGGTGGCTACAATTTCGCACCTTACGAGCATGCATCCGCATACTTTGCCGTGATCTACAAACACAATAAGGTATCATGTGATAGGCTGTACATCGTATAAATGAATATATAAAGGAGACTGACACTGTCACGTACGGCTAGCTTGAAAGGTAACGGAGTGTCTTTATTATCATATTTGTAGAGGTTGGAACGCCAGTGGAGATGAAATGGCACGCAGAACTCAAGCTCTGGGTGGAAGACCCACACAGGTGTTGGTCCTGTTTAAACACAGGGTAGCTAGACGGACGTCGTGGGACCTGAGCTCTGGAGCACAATAGGGTGACTGAGGTTCCACACCACCGTAGATCACTTTGAAAGTAGTGCCTTCTAGTGTTTGGTACGTGGATGATGTCAGTCATTTCACGTTATTGATATTAGATCGCGCAGTCACAATAAGCGGTAGAGTTGGGCAGTTGATTAGTAATTTTACTTAGGAGATGTAAACTTTGTAATATAAAGGCTTTTTTAGTCTACAATAAACAAATAAGCAGGAAGAACGTTTATCATTTAGTAGGATTAGTTGCCTTCATCATTCATTTATGTTCGGATTGTAATTTATAGAATTAAGAGATCCTAAGATCTGCTTCAGGGGGTAGTCAGACAGGGCCAAATCTACATTTTAGCGTGTATTATTTTCCGTTGCGCACATTTATTTTACACCCGCCTGGAGTAGAATCGTGGAACTGAATGCCCAACGGCTGATTCGGAGATTGACTGGAAAGGCCACAACAGGCGTACCCTTGCTCCGAAATGTTCAGAGAATCACAGCTGGTGAACCAAAAAAACCAAGACTGTTTTCTGTGGCAGCTTTCCGCCAGTTCGCCGAGCATACAGCATACTGCCGCACTGCCGAGATCGTCCTCTATAGTGGACAACCACTGAATGCCACAAAAATCTCTCCTCTCTTCGGTCCTCGACACCGAATCCACGAGGAGTCGCCAAAAATTGTCCCCTCCAATGATCAAGCCGCTACCGCAAATTGCGCCAATGACGTGCTTATAACACCAAGCCAGAACTCCCACATACATGCCGGCCCGAGTGGCCGAGTGGTTGTAGGCGCTTCAGTCTGGAACCGCGCGACCGCTACGGTCGCAGGTTCGAATCCTGCCTCGGGCATGGATGTGTGTGATGTCCTTAGGTTGGTTAGGTTTAAGTAGTTCTCAGTTCTAGGGGACCGATGACCTCAGATGTTAAGTCCCATAGTGCTCAGAGCCATTTGAACCATTTTTTTCCCCGTAGGTGTTCCTCCAATGAGGAAGTTTGCCGCCAAAGTCTACGCTTTCCCCCACACAGCGCCAGACAACCGCATGTGCATTCCACGCTTGCAGCAGACAATGCTCTCCTCCCGGGAGCAATCGTAAGTCTCGGCGCCCTTGCGTCAGTCGCAAACCAGAGGTGGACAACATGCCTCGGGAATCCAGCCTGCTGGCCACAGTCCCACCGAAGACCGGACCGCACTCATGGGCCGACTTTAAGGCGAAAGGCAACCGCCTGCGTTTACAAGCAGAGCATTCATAGTTTTGTAGAAGCCTGGATTCTTTCCTGGAAGAGCCTACAGCTGTTTCTTTGACTTCTGTTGTCTTGGCCACGTCTCCCTGTCGTCCTGACCGACACAGAAAAAATCTAATACCACAACTATTCTTGCTAGCGGCAAACAAACTCTATCATTCCCTGCCGTACCTATGATTACTCATCCTTATGAGTTGCTACGTAGCTGAGATGGCTGCAATGCCTCTGCGAGGATTGCGTGATTAACAAGGGGTGGAATATAGCATGCCCAAAAGTTTGCCACATTTCAACGTAACCTCAGTATCTCTTTTACTGCTTCTGGATTCAGACATTATAGTGCTTCTGCTGGTAGCGTATCTGCCTTCCCATCTTCATTGCAGCTAGTGCGCTTTTTACTTGTTCCATTATGTTTGGGGGTCCTTTCTCAACAACATCAACACCGTTGGAGGATTCAGGTATCAGAGTTTTTGGTCTGTAATCTGTGCCACGAGCTCTCTACAATAGTCTAGAATACCGGGCGGTTATAATTAAGCTTTCCCTATTTACCACGTTGTAACATGGAAACTAATTAACATATGAGTACCAAGTTTGGTAGCATTAATGCCAAAGACATGGGGAAACAATACAGAATCAACTCAATTGGAACACTTGCTGCTACGCTACATCATACCTTTACTATTAGGGCTGCACGGGGTAGCGGTGTGGTCTGACACGTCACGGTTTGTGCGATTCCCCCGGCAGAAGTTCGAGCCCTCCCTCGGGCATGGGTGTGCGTGTTGTCCTTAGCGTAAGTCGATTTAAGTTAGATTAAGTAGTGTGTAAGCCTAGGGACAGATGACCTCAGCAGTCCTTACCACAAATTTCCAAATTTCTTCCGGTACCATTTTTTGTATCCTGCTTGGAAAGCGGCGCGTGGGTCTGTTCCTGAAATTTGACAAAGAGGCCGAATGAAAGGAAGCGAGTAAGAGTAGGTGAAGTAAAGCACGTCGGTACTGCAAGTAAAGTAAAAATAGGTCTTTTACTGGTGCATGAATATATACAAATGAATACGTATCTTTGGTACAGGTGAGCACGTAGGTGCGAAGCCAAAATCCAGATAAGAAAGTTACAATAGCAAGCTAAGATAAAGCGATGGTTCTCGGCCGTCTACTCTTCATGAACTGGGCAAAAGTGGAGCGGCGCTTGTAGAGCTGCACAGCGCCTGCTAGAAGGCTCTGTGGTCGGCGGAGATCTTCCGCTCTCATAGTGCCGACCTACGCTGTGGTATCGGAACTATCGATACCACACCATTACTGCTACAAAGGGGGCTCAGTATGGCGCCTATCAACGTCCAGAAGAGTCTGAAAGCGCAGGATTGCATTCTGCACAACAGAACGAAGCATATTCGCAGGTATGCTGGTTACATCTATTGATATGTTACGCTTTACATTAGCACATGTGTGAATGTTCCTCTGGTAAATCCAGTCCTTCAGATAGCCCCACAGCCAGAAATCGCAGAGTGTGAAATCAGCTGATCGTGCTAGCCAAGCATTTGGAAACGATCGGCTGATAACTCGATCGAATTATCAGCCGATCGTTTCCAAATGTGTTTCGGAGAAGCAGGTGAACTTCACCAGTGATGTGCGGTGGGGCCTCATCTTGCATGAAAACTGTTGGGTTCAATGCATCTCACTCCTGTAGGGCGGGTATGACGTGCTAGAGAAGCAAATGGCAGTAACGCTGGCCAGTCACGCTGCACATCTTTGGTCCTTGAGCGCCAACCTGTTCAAAAAAGAATGGGCCAATGATGAACGTATCCGTGAAACCACACCATACGCTGACACGTTCACCATACAGAGGAACTTCAAACACAGTGACTGTAGATGAAGGTCCCAACACTCGGCAATTATATGAGCTTACCTCACCCACCAGAGAAAAATGAGCTTCGTCTCTCCATAGGATGGTTCAGGGGAGCATTCGTTCAAATGGCTCTGAGCACTATGGGACTTTACATCTGTGGTCATCAGTTCCCTAGAACTTAGAACTACTTAAACCTAACTAACCTAAGGACATCACACACATCCATGCCCGAGGCGGGATTCGAACCTGCGACCGTAGCAGTCCCGCGGTTCCGGACTGAGCGCCTAGAACCGCTAGACCACCGCGGCCGGCCGGGAGCAATCGTCTTGAGTGTTTGCGAGAAAGTAGTAGGCGAGTCAACACGGCGTTGAGCGTCCTGTGGTGCAAGCTGCTGCCCGATATTGATCTTGTACGGATACCATTTGATAATGATTCAAAGCATCTTCCGTACAGTGGACCTCGGGATGTTCAACTGTTACGACACAGCATCCGCGCTGCTTGACAATCGGCGCAGCGTTGTCTGCCATACCAACAGCGATTTCATCAACCACCTGTGGTGCAACCGTTCGTCGCCCTCTTCCCGGAGCGACGCCCACTTCCCCAGTTTATTCGAACTTCTACATCATGCTCGGCACAGCAGTTGGAGAAAGAGGACCCTTCCATTATCTTTTCAGCCGGCGATATTCTCGGAGTGCAGCTGCAGCATTACTGTTATTTTGATAACAGAGCTTCACCAATAATGCCCCGTTCCTTTTGTCTAGGCTCATGTTGACATGTCAACAAGTGCACTCCTTCTAGTCAGGTGCGTGAGACTATGAATTACGGTGACTGTTCACGGCACTTGGTGGCCACTGTTGGAACTGGACGGTGGCGCTGTGACGCACGGAAATCAGGCATCCCATGCTCTGGACATTAATGCTAACAAGTTTGGTACTCGTACGGTAATTAGTTTCCGTGTTATAACGTGTTAAATAGAAAAAGTTTAGTTATAACCACCCAATATATACACCCTTCGGCGTCGCAGCGCCAGTGTACACCAGCGCAACGGCTTGCCGTTCTTTGTAAAAGACGCGTGCCTGAGGCCGAGAGAAAACAGATGTCATCAGATGAACAATTTGCAATTTGATGCCTCCATCGTACGTGGGACGCCAATGTGTAATTGACGATGTGCATTTTGCCAGGTGAAAGAAAGGTTTTTATGAATGCCTTTTAATGTCTACGTATTGTCCTATGAGTCTACAACTGGAGGAGCGATCACCAACGGAGACACACATTGTCAAAATGGAATGAAAGAGGACGGTTGCAGATGCAGGGCTGGATGTGTGGATTAAGTGCACAGATCTCTGGCGATCTGATGTTTGTACAGTGGAGGAATTTCAGATATATTACAGAATGTGTGTAAGCAGTTTCATCGAGAATAGTCAACAATAATTTTACAAGCCGGCAGAAGAACATAACCTAGGAAACCGCGTGTGTGGCCACCCCGAAAGTGATAGCTCTGGAAAACGCAGAATGATAGACCTGAAAAAAAAGGTGTCGAGACGGCAAAAGAAACAGTTACTTCCTGGTGAGAACTGAGAGCGAGTACATGCTAACTGACTGTCTCCCACCACGTCACCAATGTGGGATGTACAGTTCCAGCTGCACCGGAAGACGCGTGTCATCTGACGACACCATGCCACCCTCAGCCCTTCGACGACAACAGGCCGACCATCGCCTGCTATTTTCCCTGCAGCCCTCGCGTCAAATTCTGCATGCCAGTTCCTTTTGTTTCATAACAACAACGATTTTAAACCCCTGGTGACGACTCGGGGGCCGGCCGGAGTGGCCGTGCGGTTCTAGGCGCTACAGTCTAGAGCCGAGTGACCGCTACGGTCGCAGGTTCGAATCCTGCCTCGGGCATGGATGTGTATGATGTCCTTAGTTAGGTTTAATTAGTTCTAAATTCTAGGCGACTGATGACCCCAGAAGCTAAGTCCCATAGTGCTCAGAGCCATTTTTTTTTACGACTCTGAGAATATCGATTTTGACAGTGGGCAAATTACTAATTCCTTTTCATTAGTAAAAGTGATTTTTAAACTGTATTTGTAGAGCTGTGGTCCAGAAGTACTTTTGTTTATAAAACTAAATGCTTGTAACTAACCTCCTTCACTTTTGTGTGGTTGGCACCCTTAACAGTTTTATACAGGACTTGTAGAGGGAAAGAGTACACAATATTTGGAATAGAAACCCAAGCGGAAAAACGTAGCGTTTCCGTTCTGTGACGATTTAAATTTGATGTGTAACGCGTCCAAGTCTGCTGAGGGTAGGAGAAACGTCTCGGAGTTGCTTATCCTGGTGTGCAATAGGGTAGACAGCTTGACGTGCACTATGGTAGACGGGCACCTCATGTCACTTAACATCGTTTGCAAAGTTTAATTTAAAAGACTCCTGTAGGAATAGAGGAAGATCTGCTGTCACGAGTTCTGGTCGCTGCACAAGTAATTCAAGAGACACAAGGTGGGATGGAGAGTGTGTACCAGAACATACTTCGTAGGTACAGTGTCTGAAACGACGTTGGTGATCGCTACACCGAGCCGCTGTTGTAATGGAGGAGTACTGTTTTGTACGTACGGTATGCTGGGTTCTTTCTTGTTTTGGAATAATAAATGTTTAAGTGTTAATACAAAAAAGAATCTTAAGTGATAAAGGATGTTACGTTATGTTTCCTTTCGAATTGTTACTTAAGTGTTTTATTGCGTCACGCCTAATTCTGTTCCTCAAGCAGAAGTGGATGAGTTAAATCTCTGAATTGAAATGGTCCCAGAACATGGGTTCCTATTCTAAATATTATATACTCACATCTACAAGTCCTAGAATTATGTAACGGGAATTTCCGAACACTGTGTATAATTTGCAAATGCCGCACTCAAGCACAATCTAAGATATTGCGATTCCTTTTATTTAATATGCAAATGCAACACTCAAGTGAAATTTAATATACTGTAAAATAAGTCGAACACCACATAAAAGCCTCCATAATGTGGAGTCCCTTTTGTAATAAATTGTCCATTGTTGATTAATTTGCCTTTAAATGCCTGTATCTTGTTGCTTTTGGACACTGCTTTTCCAAATTAGCAGCACTTTTTGTTTAATATCAACATAAATTTGCAGAATGGCACGGCAAGTAGTTAACAGTAGACTAACGAACAGAATGCATGAGTGCATGCCGTATCTCTTCTGAATGTGGTTATCGTTTAAAGTACTGTCTCAGTCGTGCTTTCAAGTGTTTAAATATTCTGTATCATTTCTGTTGTCTTCTTTTACACATGCAAGCGTATCGAAACGAATTTTGCGTCGTAATTCGGAATAACACAGCTACTGCAATATCGTATTTATCTGCCGAGACCGGGCAAGCTACTTTCAAATAAAATGTCTCACCTACACAGGGTGTTACAAAAAGGTACGGCCAAACTTTCACGAAACATTCCTCTCACACAAAGAAAGAAAATATGTTATGTGGACATGTGTCCGGAAATGCTTACTTTCCATGTTAGAGCTCATTTTATTACTTCTCTTCAAATCACATTAATCATGGAATGGAAACACACAGCAACAGAACGTACCAGTGTGACTTCAAACACTTTGTTACAGGAAATGTTCAAAATTTCCTCCGTTAGCGAGGATACATGCATCGACCCTCTGTCGCATGGAATCCCTGATGCGTTGATGCAGCCCTAGAGAATGGCGTATTGTATCACAGCCGTCCACAATGCGAGCACGAAGAGTCTCTGCATTTGGTACTGGCGTTGCGTAGACAAGAGCTTTCAAATGCCCCCATAAATGAAAGTCAAGAGGGTTGAGGTCAGGAGAGCGTGGAGGCCATGGAATTGGTCTGCCTCTACCAATCCATCGGTCACCGAATCTGTTGTTGAGAAGCGTACGAACACTTCGACTGAAATGTGCAGGAGCTCCATCGTGCATGAACCACATGTTGTGTCGTACTTGTAAAGGCACATGTTCTAGCAGCACAGGTAGAGTATCCTGTATGAAATCATGATAACATGCTCCATTGAGCGTAGGTGGAAGAACATGGGGGACAATCAATAAATCACCAACAATGCCTGCCCAAACGTTCACAGAAAATCTGTGTTGATTACGTGATTGCACAATTGCGTGCTGATTCCCGTCAGCCCACATATGTTGATTGTGAAAATTTGCAATTTGATCACGTTGGAATGAAGCCTCATCCGTAAAGAGAACATTTGCACTGAAATGAGGATTGACACATTGTTGGATGAACCATTCGCAGAAGTGTACCCGTGGAGGCCAATCAGCTGCTGATAGTGCCTGCACACGCTGTACATGGTACGGAAACAACTGGTTCTCCCGTAGCACTCTCCATATCGTGACGTGGTCAACGTTACCTTGTACAGCATCAACTTCTCTGACGCTGACATTAGGGTTATCGTCATATGCACGAAGAATTGCCCCGTCCATTGCAGGTGTCCTCGTCGATCTAGGTCTTCCCCAGTCGCGAGTCATAGCCTGGAATTTTCAGTGCTCCCTAAGACGCCGATAAATTGCTTCGAACATCTTCCTGTCGGGACACCGTCGTTCTGGAAATCTGTCTCGGTACAAACGTACCTCACCACGGCTATTGCCCCGTGCTAATCCATACATCAAATGGGCATCTGCCAACTCCGCATTTGTAAGCATTGCACTGACTGCAAAACCACGTTCGTGATGAACACTAATCTGTTGATGCTATGTACTGATGTGCAATGAGTCGCATGTCAACACAAGCACCGAAGTCTACATCACCTTCCTTCAATTGGGACAACTGGCGGTGAATCGAGGAAGTACAGTACATACTGACGAAACTAAAATGAGATCTAACATGGAAATTAAGCGTTTCCGGACACATGTCCACATAACATCTTTTATTTATTTGTATGTGAGGAATGTTTCCTGAAAGTTTGGCCGTACCTTTTTGTAACACCCTGTATAAGAATATACATAATGGATGCATAACTACTGGTTGTAGTCGAATGGTTGACGACATATGGAAGTTTGGATACAGCCGTGAGTCGTGCATTGATAGCCAACTACATTCATGCTCATAAATTAAGGATAATTGCAGAATGTGGTGCCACACAACGTGCCGCTACGCAAAACTGG
Organism: Schistocerca piceifrons; assembly: GCF_021461385.2. Classification (NCBI taxonomy): domain Eukaryota; kingdom Metazoa; phylum Arthropoda; class Insecta; order Orthoptera; family Acrididae; genus Schistocerca; species Schistocerca piceifrons. The sequence continues at coordinate 152,028,964 of NC_060138.1, read as the reverse complement.
CGCTAATAGCATAAGCACATAGGAACATACACGGCACAGATCTGTAAGTCTACGGTATTGGTGATGTTAAGAAAACCGTCCAGAAACACATGTACTTAAAAACGCCACTGTTTCCTACGCATGTACCCCAACATCAGTATCAGATATGATCACCATGAACACGTACACAGGCCGCACAACGGATTGGCATACTGTGGATCAGGTGGTCGAGCAGCTGCTGGGTTGTAGCCTCCCATTCTTGCACCAGTGCCCGTCGGAGCTCCTGAAGTGTCGTAGGGGTTTGAAGACGTGCAGCGATACGTCGACCGAGAGCATCCCAGACGTGCTCGATGGGGTTTTGGCCTGGAGAACAGGCAAGCCACTGCATTCGCCTGATATCTTCTGTTTCAAGGTGACCCCCCATGATGGCAGCTCGGTGTGGCAGAGCGTTATCCATGAGGAGGAAGGTGGGACCCACTACACCCTGAAAAGGCGGACATACTGGTGCAAAATGACGTCCCGATACAGCTGACCTGTTACAATTCCTCTGTCAAAGACGTGCAGGGGTGTACGTGCACCAATCATAATCCCACCCCACACCATCAAACCACGACCTCCATACAGGTCACTTTCAAGGACATTAAGGCGTTGGCATCTGGTTCCTGGTTCACGCCAAATGAAAACCAGGCGAGAATCACTGTTCAGACTATACCTGGACTCGTCCGTGAACATAATCTGGGACCACTGTTCCAATGATCGTGTACTGTGTTCTTGACACCAGGCTTCATGGGCTCTCTGTGACCAGGGGTCAGTGAAACGCACGTTGCAAATCTCCGGGCGAGTAAACCATGTCCGTTCTGTCGTCTGTAGACTGTGTGTCTGGAGACAACTGTTCCAGTGGCTGCGGTAAGGTCCCGAGCAAGGCTACCTGCAGTACTCCGTGGCCGTCTGCGGGCACTGATGGTGAGATATCGGTCTTCTTGTGGTGTTTGTGGACGTCCCGTACTGTAGCGCCTGGAGACGTTTCCTGTCAGGTGGAATCGTTGCCATAATCTTGAGATCACACTTTGTGGCACACGGAGCGCCCGTGCTACGACCTGGTGTGTTTGACCTATCTCCAGTGGCCCTAGTTTCTATCCCTCATAATGTCTTCAATATGTGTTCTTTGAGCCATTTTCAACACACAGTCACCATTAGCACGTCTGAAAACTTCTGCACACTTACTCGCTGCATCGTACTCTGACATGCACCATCACACCTCTGCGTATGTGGACTGCTGCCAGCACCACCGTGCGACGACCGCAGGTCAAATGCACCGCATGGTCATACCCTGAGGTGATTAAACCCGCAAACCGTCCACCAGAGCGTTGTTTCGTCATGTATCAGCATTATCCTTCATTTATGAGAATGAGTGTTGTAAGGTGACCGCTCACGATAAGCAGAAAATCTGGGTTCGGGTTCCGGCACAAGTTTTCACTGTCGTCATTACATCATATAGCTGACGGTTGTCCATATTCAAAATTGCATGCAGGTCCAGGAAATTTGCATTGTAATTCGGAATAACGTAAAAATGTAATGGGCAACGACGCTTTAAAACAGTTGTTTGCGATGTTGAAGGACGATGCAGATCATAGGGAGGTGTGGTTTATAGAGCACATGAATTCGGAATGTACACAGATGTGGGAAGATTTTGCCTGAGACATGAAAGATTTCCAGAAAGAAACTAACAGGAAGTTTGAGAAATAGTGGAAGCCATTTCAAGAGGCGATACATTACGAGCGTGTGATTTTTCAGAATAAATGGGAGAAAAATGAAGGAAACTCAAACAGGAAACTTAACGCATGTCGACGGCTGAAAAGAGAAAATAATGAGAGTACTGTAAGCGGGGTACAAAGCGAAATCGCCGCCAGTGAAATCTACTTTAATGTTGCACGAGATCAGGCCATCAGAGAGCTCCAACAGGAAGACTCTGTGTTGAAAGACATGCTGCAAACGAAAATAACCGTAGATTGAAAAACATACGCAATCTTTAAGTGTGCAGCAATTGAAATTCCCTTACTTACAAACAACGTAACAGCAATGTGAACTTGAAAGCGTTTCTCAGAAATTTCGAGGTATACTTTCTTGTTAAAGGAATTAGCGAGGAATGTAATACATTGCTAATCCAGTGAGCTTAGACCGCGAGGAATGTGCGTGGTTCATAGCCTTTTGCATGGAGCAGACGACGTACCAGGAAATTAGGCAGAAGCCCTTGGCGATGTACTGGAACATTTCTGCGCACGGAGCCGTAAAGCTCCAACATAATGTAGAATCAAGATAGAATGTGGAACTCTATTTTTCAAGCTTAGCTATTCTTTCAGGCCATTTAGGTTGTAAAATGACTGAACAAGAGCGATGCACGCGATGAGGCAACATTTTCCGACGCATGTAGAAGTGTACTTGTGCTTGCTGGTGTAAAATAGCTTTATTGAAAACGTTAGATCTTTATATGAGGTGGGACATCCTATGGAGCACGTAATGGACCACAAAGATTCATCCACAATAATAACTGTAAGAAATCGTCTGTTGCGCTCCTTAAGATTTGTTTTGATTCCTAAGTGCGTGCCTTGATTATCAGATGGTCCAGATGGCTCTGAGTACTATGTGACTTAACATCTTAGGTCATCAGTCCCCTAGAACTTAGAACTACTTAAACCTAACTAACCTAAGGACAGCACACACATCCATGCCGGAGGCAGCATTCGAACCTGCGACCGTAGCAGTCGTGCGGTTCGAAACTGAAGCGCCCAGAACCGCTCGGCCACAGCGGCCGGCTTGGTTATCAAAAGTTTAATTACTAATGCTACTGAGAGTTCTAACGATCGACAGTTGAGAGTAATTTTATTTGTACTAGCAGTGGACGTGAAAATGTTGCAGAAGTCTTTCACTTGTGCTAACCGCGCCTTCTCGGTGCGGCCGGCGGATTTAACAGTAGCTGGCCGTCTACAGCGTGTGCACGGCTATAATACGAAGGCATCCAAGGATCGCCCTACTGCCCTCGCCGAAGGAAATAAATGCAATGTGTTAATGAAATCTGTTTAGTTTATAAGAATTGTATCTTGTAAAGAGTAAAGCGCCTTGCCAAGGCATCTTTACTAATTTGAGTTTAAACTGAACTTGACTTAAAGTTAGATACGGAATTACGGCACTGCCACTGTATAATACTAATGTAATATCTATTTTAGAGAAGAAAGCTTGTAGATCTTCTTGTAGCCAGATGTATTTAGTGATTTATTTTTGTGTGATGGTTAATTTACTGGTGATTAACGGGAGGGAAGTTATTTCAAATGAATCAGTGTTATGAAAAATGATCAATTAGTTGTGCTTTGGTTTTTCTATAGATTTCGTGGTTACTGAGCTTTGAGTGTCCGTTTTTACGCGTGATCTAGAATTCTAAATCACAAGTAGTCAGATGCAAGGAGGCTCGCAGGGTTTATCAGCTATTGAATATAGCATTATCAGTGGATTTAATTTAGCCCCTTCTGTGTCGTCTCTCCCTGTGTCAGTCTAAGAACTTTAATGCAACCAGGTTCGGGAAGGCAGGAAGGTGGACTTTCGGACTATCACCAAGTATAATTAAAATCCTCCCGATAGGAGAAACGCCGCATAACAATAGTTACTCAAACACATCACGCGACAGAGGACAGGGATCGAACGGAGGCGTCGAGGTATATTTCGGTGGAGGTTGCAGAGAGCAGAATGCGCCAAGCAGAAATTATTAATCGATGAATACCATGCAAAGGCAGGAGGGAGACGACCCTGATGTAATATTGACAATGCAGGCAACGAGCAATTCACCTCGAAATGAAGGAGACAACAGGATTACATCCAATCACTGTTGAGTATGGGATGGGTCATCCAGGAAAACCCGTTGGTAAGACGCATAACAAGTGTGAAACATTAAATAGCAGAAGCACTAGAGCGAAGATGACGTAAAGATGGCAACGAATAAAGTGTAATCCGTAATTAGGTGCCCCCAGATTGGGACACTGCTACCAGCATTTGAAGCCAAAAACAGGAGGTCTGCGAGCATTGACTAGACGAGAGGTTGGTGATTGCTATATAGACGTCGCGGCATTTGTGGTGCATGATTTAGCCTTAGGTGTTCTGATTGGGATTGATAGGCCTATTTTATCAGAAAAGGAAGTACTGGTAAATTGGAAAAATAATACCATGTGCAATCTATTTCCTAAAATCGTTAAATGGAAATGTGAAAGCGATGGAACCGGCATATGGGCAATGAAGAGCAGGGATGCAGAACAAGGGCATGGCTGGGAGATACACAGTGGTAACTCATCTAGACCATAAGAGTGATGAGAATTTTGTAGGGAAAGCGGGTCTGAGAACGACAAAAAATTTAATATTTTAGTGAAATGAATCGATAAGAACCAATTTCTGCAAGAAGAGCAACGCGTTTGTTAAAGGGAGGTGGTTAGAAGGTAAGAGCGCACATTTTCGTATGTATCAGAAAAAACTGTAGGTCTGCCGCACAGATTTCATGTGATGGAAGGCAAAGGTTCAAACGTGAAATCGCATCCCATGTCTGTTAAATGCAGAGAAACAGCCCGAAAAGCAATACAAGTAACGGGGCAGACGAACATAATATCATGTGTGGCTTCGGAACATGGAAAGCCGATCATAATTGTGCCGTAACAGGACGGGAGTGCCAGATGTTGCTTGGATGCAAGAGAATTGAATAATGGTTAGAAGCAGACGGAATATGACCAGAGCCTATACAGAATATCTTCTAGTAGTTCTCGGGAAAAGTGTGGTTAACCACACTAGACAATACGTCGGGGTTCAACCAGGTGGAGTTATATTTGTCGTGCCGAAAATACGCAGGGTTTTTCTTCGAAGGAAACCCTGTAATACATCTACATGGTGTGTGTGTGGTACATGCAGCCTAGAAGAAGCCAGGCCACTAAAAGCAAGTTTACAACAGAGTGATGAGGAAGTATATTTACGAGTACTAGCGACATGCAATCAACAACACAACGCAGAGGTACGGTATTTCATGACGAAGTTAGAGGTCCTCGCTGTAGTGTTTGCCGCAAGTGGTTAAAAGATTATATGATGGAAAGAAAGATGTACCTGCCTACTGGCAACAAAGCGCTGACGTTTCTAAAGTCAGTCAAATTCATAAGCAACCGTATCGTGTGTTGGGCATTGTCGATTCAAGAATACAACCTCGAAATCGGATTCTGTACAGGAAAACAAAAGAAGACAGCTGACTGATTGAGCCATAATCTGATGCGGGGCATCAGTGATGATGAGTGACTGCAGCATAGTGATGAGGTATTAGTGAGATTGTTGACATACTGGGTGCAACCGTGAATTTAGAATTATGGAAAAAGACCTGTAGCCAAACATGAGAAGAGTAAAAGATTTGTTTCCGCCGCCGGAGTGGCCGAGCGGTTCTAGGCGCTACAGTCTGGAACCGCGCGACCGCTACGGTCGCAGGTTCGAATCCTGCCTCGGGCATGGGTGTGTGATGTCCTTAGGTCAGTTAGGTTTAAGTAAAGTTCTAGGGGACTGATGACCTCAGCAATTAAGTCCCATAGTGCAAAAAAAGAAAAAAAAATTCATTCCGAATGGTGTTGGAGGGGGGGGGGGGGGATAAGATCTACTCACACAAAATGCAGCCCTAATGTGTGCAATTAAGAGAGGTACCTGCCTCAAGGAGGATGTGAAGGATAGAAGGTGCAAGATTTGGCTACCAGAGGAGTTAGTAGAGGACATGATGAGAATTTATCATTGTCACCTTGGCGACAGCAATATCGAAAAATTTTACAGAATTGTTGATATGGAATTGATACGGAAGAGGATCGCAACCATCATGAGGAGTCGTGATATGTGTCAGAGTGTAGAACATGGAATATTTCGACTTGTGACGAGTTTCAGGCAATAATACCACGTGCACAGAACGAATTGCTCTGTGTAGATTTATATGGATCACTACCCCAAAGGTGATTTGAGAAACAAGATATCTTTGCACTGATGGATACGTTGACTAAATATGTGCATCTGTATACAACTAACCATATTATGGCAACTCCGTGTCCCCGGAAACTGAAACAAAAGTGCATACCAGAATGTTGGAAGCTGAATCGTATTCTCTCAGATCACACCAGAATATTCATTTAGCCGAGGTGGAAGAAAGAACTGGCGAAGTATGGAACAGAAGTATTCTCATGTATCTGCAACCCTCAATTGTATATGGCGGAAGATACATGCATTAGTTGGGTGTATACTTTAGGATATTAGTGCTGCACAAACACTCAAAATGAGTGAAATTTCTTCACGAAATCGAGAAGGATTTCAGTGAAGCATTAGACTGCAGTATGGGATATAGTCTATTTACACTTTCAGAGAAGAAATCGAACTGTGGCCGAAGCGACTGTAAAAAGGTAAATCACAAACGAAGGAGAAAACTTTGTGGAGGGAATCGCAAATGCAGGTGAGTGCGTACTATAGCAGGCTGACAGCAGAGCAGAAACAGGAGGGGCAAAGCGGAAGAAGACTTTCAGAGTGGGAGATAGTCCTCCTCAAAAATCACAAACTATCTGACACGGGGAGAAATATTGTTTCACTTATGCATTGAGCCGCATACAGTCGAGTAGGTTGATCCGTCAAATGCCTGTATGGTAGCAGAAGGCACGATACAATTTGGGACTCTCAGTGCAAAAAAACATGACGAAGTATTTCGTGGCTTGAGGATTTGTTTATGAAAGGGAGTTTAATTCCGTGCAGGAATGAGGCATTATTGTAGCTAATGAGGTGTTGTAAGTTAATGGTATGAATGTTGTGGGTCAGACTTACGCAAGTGGCAGACGAGTGGGGTCCGTAAGTTGAAGACTGGTGAGTAATAAGAGCGCAGAGGACATCTACAAGTAGTCTAAACTACGAGTACATGTCTTTGGAACAGACAACAGGAACTAACAAATATTTAAAGTGAAAAAAAGCTGTGCAAAGGGTATTGTAGGCGGAAGGAACACATTTATACGCTGAGAACGGTGAAAGGGCTGTTGCTTGTGCTTAGCAATTGTCTTAGGTCTTCGTGGAGGTATGTACCCTCTATGCGACTACATGAAGGTAGTTTATTTAGATGCATAGAAGGTACATACCTCCACGAATTTACAGCAACTAAGGAAAAGACGGAAAACAGATAAAAATGACGATGTGCTAGGTCTGTTGGTCGATGATAGAATAACAGTGCCGGGAGGCAGCCCAACAGCCAACACATAGAGTATGAATCGGCATGAAATTTACGTAATGAGAGATACTTACTACTTGCAGTACTGGAATTAAAGCATGAATTCTTGTTGAAACTAAATTTGATGCCATGAACAGTCTTCTTCCCAACGTAAGAAAAATACAATGCAACGTACCAATACCGAAGTCATACAAAACGTATTTGGAAGCAATCTTGGTGATTAACAAAAATTCAATTGTTCGATTATTACACATATATATATTTAATAGAAGTCGCTATCAGATTACGCTGACATCATTATTTTACCTCTAACTTACCAAAGTTGCCGATCACACAGTCCATCCACTAATTCTTGATGATTGGCGGATATATGCTTTAGATGTTTTGCAGACGGAAGAAATTACTACCTCTTCTTATGATTGCAGGTAAAAATCATACTTGTGAAAGACTATTGGCGTAATAAATAAAAACATTATTGCGCCTATGATAACTCTTAATGTGGTGTCACCGCCAGACACCACACTTGCTAGGTGGTAGCTTAAATCGGCCGCGGTCCATTTAGTACATGTCGGACCTGCGTGTCGCCACTGTGTGATCGCAGACCGAGCGCCACCACAAGGCAGGTCTCGAGATACGATATAGCACTCGCCCAGTTGTATGACGACATTGCTAGCGACTATACGGACAAAGCCTTTGCTCTCATTTGCCGAGAGACAGTTAGAATAGCCTTCCGCTAAGTCCATGGCTACGACCTAGCAAGGCGCCATTAGCCTTACCTACTTTGAGAGTTATCGTATAAATGTCTCTAGAAGAACGTGTAAACCAACAAAGATTAAAAGTTAAGTATAAAGCAGCTACGTACTTTCCTTGCTACCATTCAAAAGTTATCCTGTTCCAGACTTGACGCCAGTCGGCGTGTGTGTACGCGTGCCTTTCTTTCGGCTCCCTTCCCAGTGTGGCGTAGCAAGCTTGTTACGCCACGACACTTAATATATATTTTTTCCGCAACATTGTTGACGCACGAGTAAAAATTACACGTTCTTTTTGTGTGAGATCTAAAACATAAGTACTCTCAAGATAGAATGAAACAAAAGTTATTAAAAAAAATGAATATTCTCCTGACACTGCTCTTTTGTTACAAAGATTATTGTAAACGCCTGTCTTTGCGGTTTCTGCAACAATGTACAAATTTCTTATTACTAATGAGGAAAAGAAAGCATTCATAGGTGTTACACACAATGAATTTTAATAATTACATATAATTAGTTTAATCGTTATACATAATAGTACTTATTTTATTTACATTTCTTTACTTGATTTTTCTGTCCTTCATTGTAAGTGTTTCATGTCCAGTGTACAACGATATTTACGCTCTTTTTGGTTTGTAATGAAACGTTTGAGGCGAAAATGTCGCCAGAACACATCTAAATACTTTCACTCAGTGTAAACTGAATGTAGATTTTGGGTCATGGGAATTGTGAGTATTCTACTTTTCGCGTTATGTCTATATACCGTTTTATGGTTTTCATGTGTTAACAAAAATGTTTGTCGCAGACTAATGAAAGGCTCACCTGCTGTATATTTTGGTAGGTGATACTATTTGTGTACGTAAAATTATTTGTCTCTTGAAGTTATCAGGATTTTCGGTCTTCATGTAATTCTTTGGATAAACGTATTATGTTTTATAATAGTAGAAACATTAAAAGATGCCCGATGTCAGAGATATAAGTACAAAATAGCTATATTACGCGCAGATTTTGATCACTATGAGGCAAATATGGAGTGCAATTATTTGAAAGTGAGTTTACATGCAGATGATTGTGAATTAGGTGGAAGAAATTTAATTTAACTGCTGCTAAGATTTGTCTCATTTAAGTCAGGAGCTAGTGTAATATATCTATCCTTCGCCGCCTCATCACCAAGGCACAAAGCTGTCCCCGGGGGCCTGCCACCCATTGAGGCCGAAAGATGCCCCAGAGCACCTCATACACGCAGTCGCCATTGTGCGTCTTGCTAATAAAAGTGCTTGGGACCCTGTGAGCAGTCTACCTCTGCTCTTGAGATGTGTCGAGTCGAAAACACGAAAACTTGTGGACTCATTTTCAAACTGGAGAAGAAAAAGCCGTTATCAGATGCAGGGGAAGGGGGATGGGGGGGTGGACAATTTGTTACTTCCACAGAACGTGTGGGACGCCAACGTGATGTGGACGGCATTAGTTTTGACAAGTTAAACAAAACTTGTTATGAATGTCTTTTTAACGCTTGCGAGTGACCTTCTGCGTTTACAAAACTTGAGAATGATGGCGGTCCATACTCATATTGGCAAGACAGGATGAAAGAGAATGCTGGCAGGTGCAGAAGCGAGGGTTACGATGTCTGTACAGTGAAGCTATTTCAGCTGCAATAAAATATGCGTGTGGCCTGAGCACGCCCGGGTTGATAGCTTTGGAAAGGATCTGTCGTCGAGATGGTAAAGAGGACACTTGTCGTCGAGGCGGCAGAGACTTCCTGGTGAGCTTCTGAGCGCCGCCTGTCTCGCCGCCCATGCGGATCGAGCGACTCTGGGTGCATCAAAAGGTGCGCCTCACCCACCCGCCAACTCTATGCCGCCGCCCCAAAATGCTGTCAGCTGCCCCCAGCGCGCCATCGCCAGCTACACCCTGACCATCGCCCTGTATCTGCGCTGCAGTCCTCTCGTCAAAGTCTGCCTACCAGCTCCATTTCGTCTCGCAGCAATCACTGTTTTAAAACACTGGTAACGACCCTGAGAATATTGTTATTGACAATGGTCAAATTGTTATTTCCTACTCATGAGTGAAAGTAATTTGAAGATTGTATTCGTAGGACTGTGATATGAAAGCAATTTTGTACATAAAAATGAATTTTTGTGACTAATCTTCTTTTTATTCTCACGGCTACTGCTCCTAATCCTTTTATCTTGGGTGGTTCGGCTTCCGCTACCGATGTCATTTTATGTAGGCCTCAATGTTGTATGGTCTTTGAATTCAACGCGCGTGATTTTCATATTCTCTCGTACGCTACATGCAAACTGTTGGTCATAAGTATAAACAGGAACTTTTTGAAGGAAATTTAATGTAGTTAAATGTTGCACTGAGGTACGTTTTCGCTAGACGCTGTAGTTTACGAGTTATTCAAGAAAAAGTACAAAATTGATCTTCAAACGCACCCACACTCCCACATTTACCCCCCACCGCTCAGGAATTCTACTTTGTTTTTCATGGCACCCCTCCTGCCACTGTTTAAATTTTCGCAACTGCACGAATTATTTCCAACATTCGACATCTTTTAATCTTCGTTGACTCCCCTTATTACGTCACTGGCTTAGTCGAGCATTTACACATTGTAAAAGTTCACGTTTTTGTAACTTTTTCCTAATAATTTTGTGAATCTTAACAGCATGAAATAAACAATCACATCTTTGCATTCACCAGGTCCTCTGGCTACGAAATTATTGAGCTTGTGAGGGTTAAGTGTGGATCGAATTGTCAATGTATTTGGATTTCGCGTAATGTTTACAAAAGCCGCTTTCCTTTCATTGCTGTCTCGGACACGTCTAAATTATTAATGTTAACAAAACAGCCGACTATGATGGTGGCGTAATAGCCCAATCAATAGAGACTAAAAAAGGTTGAATATCTGGAATAATTCGTGTTGTCGGAAATTTTTGTACAGTGAAAGGAGGGAGTGCCACTACTAACATGCTAACATGCACTAACTGGTGAGGGGTAAGGGGTGAATTGGGGGTGGCGGCGTGTTTGAAAGTCACATCTGTTCGTTTTTCTTGAATAACTCGGAAACGCATCCCCCTACAAAATTTATATACATTTAATTTCCTACAAAAATGTCCTGTTCAGTTTTTGTAAAGGGCTAATAGTATACGGTACGCGTAGCGAATGAGAGAATATGAAAATCTCACGAGTGGTTTTTAATGGTCAGACATAACATTGAGGGTCTCATAAAACCATATCGATAGGGACAGCTCTAGCACCCTGTACAATTTGCAATTTAAAACATTGTGATTCTTATATTTAATATGCAAATGCCGCACTAGTATGCAGTTTAATGCATTACGTAAAAATTCGACCACCATTATACTTTGCATTCATGGAGGGTATCTTTGCAGATCTTGGACATTGTATCTTCGTCTTTACGCAGAATTTCCACAGTAGGTCCTCCTGGTTTGCTTTGATCCCATTTGCGTTCTTTTTTGTACAGCAAATCTTCCTTTCCTCTCTAGTTCTTCAAATTTGTTATTACTTGTCTGCTCTGTTCTTTATTCAGCCATAGGTACAACTTTCTTGCATCTTTATTATTTTTGTTTTTGAATTTTCTTCTCTCCTCCGTCTTGGGAATCATTTCCTGTGTACCCCATGGCTTTTATGCCTTTTTTCCGTTTACTCAACTTACAATTTTCTGTTTCCTGTTTCTATGATTCCTTATTTCAGCATATTCCAATACTCTTTAACATTATCAGGTTTTTCTTTGTCTTGTAATGTGTTAGAAAGCTGAAGTGTCAACTTTCCCGCAATTCTGTCTTTCCCTGATCTTGTCATCTAGAATTCCCACTTCTTCGCCGCAGCAATTTTCTTCAGTTCTTTCAATTTTACTTCTGGTTCTCTTATAATCAAATTGTGATCGCTATTAAGATCTGTTACTGGTATTGTGTGCTCATTCGTAACTTCCTTCCCTTTCCTTCCTTCCATCAGTATAAAATTGTCGTTTCTCCTTCCAAGACCATGACTGCTTACTACGGTTATCACCTTCCTTTCCCCCACGATAGCACTTCAATTGCCCACAACTGTTCTGCAGCATCATTGATTATTGTCCATTATTTTCTCTGTTATGCATGGTGGCTCAGGAGAAACGGTACATGCTTTGAGGGGTGATAGTGCAGGTGATTCTCAACAAAAAACTTCGTATGGACGCATTCCCTATTCCAAATGGTTTCGAGAAAGAACGCTTTTATTGTCACTTTCGTACGTTTTTCTTGAGTAACTCGAATTTCGCGTCTTATAGCGAAAACGTGTCGCAGTACAAAATTAAACTACATTAAATATCTTACAATGAGGCCTGGTTCATTTTTTTTCTGGAGCTAATACTTTGCACGAAGGAAGCGAGAGAAGAATTAAAATCTCGCGCGACACGCACGTGCTGTAACTTAGTTTTTGTAGGCCAGTTTGAGGTAGTTTACTGACTAGACAGGCCACAAGTGACCTGTGTCTAATTGTTCGTCTCGAATTCCTCGCCGGCCGCTGTGGCCGAGCGGTTCTAGGCGCTTCAGTCCGGAACCGCGTGACTGCTACGGTCGCAGGTTTGAATCCTGCCTTGGGCATGGGCGTGTGTGATGTCCTTAGGTTAGTTAGGTTTAAGTAGTTCTAAGTTCTAGGGGACTGATGACCTCAGATGTTAAGTCCCATAGTGCTAAGAACCGTGTGAACCATTTGAACGAATTCCTCTACAGACTGTGTTTAGTTGCAAACATTGACAACGTAGTGAATAATACAGAAAACAAATAACGACGGACATTGAACGTGTTCTATCTCGGAAACCATGCGGAATGGAGCATACGTCCATACGAAGCTTTTTGTTCGGAGTCACGAGTACTATAACCCCTCACAGCTTTTACGTTTCTCCTCACCCACCCTGTATTGCGTGTTTCCTCAACGAGCTTGACATACTGTTCTGATGTTAGCACATATACCTGGATAATCAATATATCTTTTTGTACTCCTTTCATCTTTCTGCAGTTAACGCTACCACTTGCATACATCTACATCGATACTCTGCAAATCACATTTAAGTGCCTGGCAGAGGGTTCATCGAACCACCTTCGCCGGCCGAAGTGGCCGTGCGGTTAAAGGCGCTGCAGTCTGGAACCGCAAGACCGCTACGGTCGCAGGTTCGAATCCTGCCTCGGGCATGGATGTTTGTGATGTCCTTAGGTTAGTTAGGTTTAACTAGTTCTAAGTTCTAGGGGACTAATGACCTCAGCAGTTGAGTCCCATAGTGCTCAGAGCCATTTTTTTTTTGAACCACCTTCACAATTCTCTATTTTTCCAGTCTCATATAGCGCGCGGAAAGAACGAACACCTATATCTTTCCGTACGAGCTCTGATTTCCCTTATTTTATCGTGGTGATCGTTTCTCCTTATCTATGTCGGTGTCAACAAAATAGTTTCGCATTCGGAGGAGAAAGTTGGTGATTGGAATTTCGTGAGAAGATTCCGTTGCAACGAAAAACGCCTTTCTTTTAATGATGTCCACCCCAAAACCTGTATCATTTCAGCGACACTCTCTCTCCCATATTTTGGGGTAATACAAAATATGCTCCCCTTCTCTGAACTTTTTCGATGTACTCCGTCAATGCTATCTCGTAAAGATCCCACACCGCGCAGCAGTACTCTAAAAGAGTGCGTACAAGCGTAGTGTAGGCGGTCTCCTTAGTAGGTCTGCTACACTTTCTAAGTGTCCTGCCAATAAAACGCAGTCTTTGGTTAGCCTTCCGCATAAAATTTTCTGTGTGTTCGTTCCAATTTAAGTTGTCTGTAATTATAATTCCTAGGCATTTAGTTGAATTTACGGCCTTTAGTTCTGACTAATTTATCGTGTAACCAAAGTTTAACGGATTACTTTTAGTACTCATGTCGATGACCTCACACTTTTTCGTTATTTAGGGTCAACTGTCAATTTTCGCACCATTCAGAAATCTTTTCTAAATCGTTTTGCGATTTGTTTTGATCTTCTGATGACTTTATTAGTCGATAAACGACAACGTCATCTGCAAACAACCAAAGACGTCTGCTCAGAATGTCTCTCCCAAATCGTTTTTAGAGATAAGGGCCTATAACACTACCTTGGGGAACGCCAGAAATCACTTCTGTTTTACTCGATGACTTTGCGTCAATTACTACAAACTGTGACCTCTCTGATAGGAAATCACAAATCCAGTCACATAACTGAGACGATATTCCATAAGCACGCAAATTCACTACAAGCGGCTTGTGTGGTACAGTCTGTGGCATAGTCTGTATTTACCACACACTTAGCCAGTTCCTTTCTTATAATGACTCGTATCCAATTCCTCACTTTTATTTGTCCTCCCAAACAGTAAATTACGTATTTATTTTACTGCAGTTCTCCACCTACATCCTATCTTTCTTCAGCAACTCCTATCAGTTTCCATCCCTCTTTTAACGTTTTTTACCATCCTGCTTTTGTTAGTGTTCTGGTATTCCAGATAGCTATCCTTGATTTGATTTGTTCATTTTGATCCTTGTTTGGATGTATATTAATCGCATATTGAAAGATTACTACACTACTGGCCATTAAAATTGTTACACAAAGAAGAAATGCAGATGATAAACGGGTATTCATTGAACAAGTATATTATACTAGAACTGACATGTGATTACATTTTCACGCAATTTGGGTGCATAGATCCTGAGAAATCAGTACCCAGAACAGCCACCTCTGGCCGTAATAACGGCCTTGATACGCCTGGGCATTGAGTCAAACAGAGCTTGGATGGCGTGTACAGGTACAGCTGCCCATGCAGCTTCAACACGATACCACAGTTCATCAAGAGTAGTGACTGGCGTAATGTGACGAGCCAGTCGCTCGGCCACCATTGACCAGACGGTTTCAATTGGTGAGAGATCTACAGAAGGTGCTGGCCAGGGCAGCAGTCTCACATTTTCTGTATCCAGAAAGGCCCGTACAGGACCTGCAACATGCGCTGGTGCATTATCCTGCTGAAATGTAGGGTTTCGCAGGGATCAAATGAAGGGTAGAGCCACGGGTGGTAACACTCTGAAATGTAACGTCCACTGTTTAAAGTTCCGTCAATGCGAACAAGAGGTGGCCGAGACGTGTAACCAATGGCACCCCATACCTTCACGCCGGGTGATACGCCGGTATGGCGATGACGAATACACGCTTCCAATGTGCGTTCATCGTGATGTCGCCAAACACGAACGCGACCATCATGATGCTCTAAACAGAACCTGGATTCATCCGAAAAAATGACGTTTTGCCATTCGTGCATTCAGGTTCGTCGTTGAGTACACCATCGCAGGCGCTCCTGTCTGTGATGCAGCGTCAAGGGTAACCGCAGCCATGGTCTCCGAGCTGATAGTCCATGCTGCTGCAAACGTCCCCATCTGTTGACTCAGGGATCGAGGCGTGGCTGCACGATCCGTTACAGCCATGCGGATAAGATGCCTGTCATCTCGACTGCTAGTGATACGAGGCGGTTGGGATCCAGCACGGCGTTCCGTATTACCCTCCTGAACCCACTGATTCCGTATTCAGTCACTGGATCTCGAGCAACGCGAGCAGCAATGTCGCGATACGAAATCCGCAATCGCAATAGGCTACGATCCGATCTTTATCAAAGTCGCAAACGTGATGATACGCATTTCTCCTCCTTACACGAGGCATCACAACGACGTTTCACCAGGCAACGCCGGTCAACTGCTGTTTGTGTATGAGAAATCGGTGGGAAACTTTCCTCATGTCAGCACGTTGTAGGTGTCGCCACCGGCGCCAACCTTGTGTGAATGCTCTGAAAAGCTAATCATTTGCATATCTCAGCATTTTCTTCCTGTCGGTTAAATTTCGCGTCTGTAGCACGTCATCTTCGTGGTGTCGCAATTTTAATGGCCAGTAGTGTATATTTTTATGTTCTGTATAGAGCACGGGTTAGCATTTATGAATATTAACATCTCTGAATCGATATTCTGTAGAGATTTAACTGAATATTACTATTGTTATTGCCTGGTACCACTTGCTTATTATTCCCAAATGAAGGTTTTAGTTGGACAGCGAGACGAGTAGCAGTGGTCCACAGGCGGCTAGCTCCGCGCCGGACACGCAGCACCCCACGAGATTTCGGCAGATAAGCGGTCACTCCCGCGGGAGCGACTGGTAAACAGGCGGTCTGAAGCGACTGCCCCCTCTCGTCACAGAAGCCCGCCGTGCTGATTGGACCCGAGGGAAGAGGCTCCGTCTGATGGAGGCGGGGCGGCGCTCTGTGAGCCGCGATCCCGCCTGCGGCCCTTCTCACTCCACGTGCGCTTCAGACAGCGCTCGCCCAGGCGGCGTGGAATGCGCAGAATCCAGCTGCGCTCTACACTGCTAGAATGACAAGGAGTGGGACTGTGATAAACTTCAGGAAAGAAAAGAAAATCTGTTTCAAACTATAATTAATAATCTACCGGGTGATCAAAAAGTCAGTATTAATTTGAAAACTGAATAAATCACGGAAAAATGTAGATAGAGAGGTACAAATTGACACACGTGCTTGGAATGACATGGGGTTTTATTAGAAAAAAAAATACAAAAATTCACAAAATGTGCGACAGATGGCGCTTCATCTGATCAGAATAGCAATAATTAGCATAACAAAGTAAGACAAAGCAAAGATGATGTTCTTTACAGGAAATGCTCAATATGTCCACCATCATTCCTCAACAATAGCTGTAGTCGAGAAATAATGTAGTGAACAGCACTGCAAAGCATGTCCGGAGTTATGGTGAGGCATTGGCGTCGGATGTTGTCTTTCAACATCCCTAGAGATATCGGTCGATCACGATACACTTGTGAGTTCAGGTAACTCCAAAGCCAATAATCGCACGGAGTGAGGTCTGGGGACCTGGCCAAGCATGACGATAGTGGCGGCTGAGCACACTATCATCACTAAACGACAAGCGCAAGAGATCTTTCACGCGTCTAGCAATATCGGGTGGAACGCCATCCTGCATAAACATCGCACGTTCCAGCAGGTGTTTATCAGCCAGGCTGGGGATGACGCGACTCTGTAAGATATCGGCATACCTCTCACCCGTCACGGTAGCAGTTTTGCTGTCCAGCGCCATGCCATCTGTCGGACATTTTGTGAACTTTTTTTTGGTTCTAATAAAACCCCATGTCATTCCAAGCAGGTGTGTCAATTTTTACCTATCTACATTATTCCGTGGTTTATTAAGTTTTCAAATTTATACTGACTTTTTGATCACCCGGTACGTCTACATATATACTCCGCTAGCCACCAAGCGCTGTGTGGCAGAGGGCACAATTTGCACACCAAAGTGATATTTCCCCCCCTCTGTTCCACTCGCGGATGGCGCGAGGGGAAAACGACTGTCTGAACGCCTCAGTACGAGCTCTAATTTCTCTTATCTTTAAGGGAAAGTTTACTATCTTTGGCCTGAAAAAAGCATGTTCTTTGAGAATTTTTTTCGCGGGGTGTGTTATAGATATCAATGTCAAATTTGGTCAAAATGTTTATTGATATTTCCTCTACAAACTGGAATTTTTTCGACCGGAAATGTCGAAGAGCAAAGGCGGAAGTGCCGTCGGAACGAAACAAAATTTTGATGTAGACCTTCACGCGCTGTATGTCACAGGTCAGCCGGCTAGTCTGAAATCAAAATTGAGTTGACTTTAGCGAAGCATATAAGATGCTTTAGGAGTTGTACCTCGCTTAAGTTATTTGGACCATAGGAAACAAAATGGCGACCATTTGAAAAAATACGGTTTTTTTCATCGATTTTTCGACTTTGTCGGCCAAGCAAAAATATTTACAGTTGATGGATCGGAATAAAAGTGGTACAACTCCTACACAAATTAGTTAGCTTCGTCGGCAACAAAGAATCATGCCAAATGGTTCAGTAGATTTGAAGATGCCATACCGCGCGATAAAAAAAAGTCATTTAGAGAAAAACGCGTTTGAAGTTTTGAGTACATATAAATGCAATATTATGCAACTTACGTTCAATCTGCTATTCCGGGTTCATAAACTAGTCCTTCCTCTTGTTCATTGAGGATGTTCTGCTCGATCTGGGCCATCCTGCGTTGCTCCAGAGCCGCTCGTATGGCCGGTGACAAGCGGTTTTCGGCCCCTTGAATCCGGTGGTCGTCCGAATGCTTGGTGAACTGCGTCGAATAGAGTCCCAGGGTGACGTCCATCGTTATCATGGTCTTCAGAATTGCTGAATACCCTTCGCTGAAGCTGCTCACTGCCAGGAAAGTCGCAATCTCCACAGTCTTCGCACCAGAATGCAAATGCTTGGAGGCTAACTTCCAAACACACGCGTTCAGACTTTCATTTGAATTTTGTATGTTTCCTCCCATTGAATTTTGTGTTTCCTCCCAAGCGCCGGTACAATAACTCGTCCTCCGAAAGGGCCTCGTAGATCGGATGAATCAATTTTAGAACTTCTTTGGAGTGCGGCTGGTCGTGTTGATATTCGTCCAGATGTCCGGTAGCCTCTGCAATGCGCCACTTGCACCAACTAGTTTCCCCAGCCGGACAATTTTGGTGTTGTGGGTGGTCATCAGTCGAATACTTGTGGAAATACGTTGCGCAAATTGCCTTCTTCATCTGTTCCACCGAATTGGAATACCATCGGATTGCCAAGCCGTCGTGCGTCGTAAGCTCCTTGATCACTTTATCAGTTTTAGTCATGGGCAAGCACACAGAATAATTTTTCGCGGATACAAAGTCGAAACTGCTGAAAAAAACTGGTGCGTCATGAAGGCCGATTTCAGGCAGGTGCATTTTTTTTGTTCAAGCGCGAATAACAAACATTTCCGTTCCGTACTCGGAAAAACCGTTTCTGGGGTGGTTTCTAAACACTTTTATGGATCCAAAAATGCAATTAAAAAAATAGATTTTTTGAACCAAAACATAGTAAACCTCCCCTTAAATGGTGATCAATGGGCAATTTGAAAGTTGATGGTAATATATGCTCTACATCCTCAGCGAAAATAGGATTTTGGAATTTAGTGAGCAGCTACTTCCGTTTAGCGCGTCGTCTATCTGCAGTGAGTCCCACTTCAAACTTTCTATGAGAATTGTAACGTTGTCGCTATGGCTAAATGCACCAGTATCGAATCTTGCAGCTCTTCGTTGGATCTTCCCAATCTCTTGAATCAGAACCAACTGGTAAGGGTCCCATACAGACGAACAGTACTCTAAGACTGCAGGAACTAACGTATTGTAGGCAATTTCCTTTATTGAAGGACCGAATCGCTTCAGGATTCTACCAATAAACCGCAATCTAGAGTTCGCTTTCCCCGTCACTCGTGTAATCTGATCGTTCCATTTGATATCATTTCGAATAGTCACACCTAGATACTTGACGGATGTTATCGCTTCCAAAGATTGGGCATTTATTTTGTACTCGTACATTAATGGAATTTTCGCTTTGCTATACGCACTAGGCTACACTTACTAATATTGAGAGATAACTGCCAGTCATTACACCACGCATTTATTTTCTTCAAATCCTCATTGATTTGTTATCAATTTTCGCGTGATACTACGTTCCTGTAGACTACAGAATCATCGGCAAACAGACTAATGCCACTGTCAGTACCATCAACACGATGGTTTACATAAATTGTAAAAAGCAGCGGACCTATTACGCTGCTCTGCGGCACACCTGAAGTACGCTTGTTTCTGTTGGTCACCGCATTCAGGACGACATACTACTTCCTGTCTGTTAGAGAACTTTATATACAACCGCATATGTCATCGGATAGACCGTAAGCGCGTACTTTCTGGAGCAAGCGACAGTGCGGAACTGAGTTGAACGTCTTTTGAAAGTCGAGGAATATGGCATCAACCTGGGAGCTGGTATCTAGAGCCTGTTGTATATCATGCACAAAGAGGGCCACCTGTGTCTCGCATGACCGCTGTTTCCTAAAACCGTGCTGGTTTCTCAGAGTCTAGAAAGGTCATTACCTCTGAACCCAAAATATGTTCCACAATTCTACAAGAAATCGGTGTAAGTGAAATTGGCCGGTAATTATGTGCATCCGATTTTCTACCCGTTTTATAGATTGCTATGACCTGCGCCTTCTTCCAGTCCCGTGGAACTTTTCGGCGTTCCAATGATCTCTGATAGATGATGGATAAGAATGGTGCTATGTTTGTAGCTTAGTCAACATAAAATCTTACGGGGATACCGTCTGGGCCAGATGCCTTCCTGGCGTCTAAGGATCTTAACTGTTTTACAATCCCAGATACATTAAACACTACGTCAGCCATCCTTGCGTTTGTTCGATAATTGAAACGGGGAATGGTGCTGCAGTCCTCTGCCGTAAACGAGTTTTTGAAAGATAGGTTTAGAATTTTGGTCCTTCTGTTTATCATCATCATAGATTTTACGTTTTTGGAGTTGAAACGTCCCCTTAGAACAATTATACATGACTGTGCTTAAACTGACACACAATATTTTTAGCGCAACGCGATCTGAGTTTCAAAAATCCCTACAAAAGAATGGCCCTGACTAACATTAACCTATACGTTTCACAAATCACTTACCTCACAAAAATCTTTGTTACTCGAACTACTGCAATACAGCGAGCGCCACTACTGCCAGCTAAATAAAAGATTCAAACTACTGAAGGCACTAACTACTGATAGGCATAGTTCGCAAATGAAAGATTTTGATAGAGAACAAACAATTTATTTACCTCAATAGTGTTCAAAAGTCATAATGTATATAGTAGTTCATGACATCCAGTCTTACAAATTTCAAAACTCCGCCATTTCTCTCCCCACATCCACCACTGCTGGCGGCTCACCTCCAACTGTTCAACGCTACGCGCTGTTCACATCCAACTGCCCAACACTACAATGGCAGACAACAATGCAAACTAGCCACAGACTGCACACAGCACAGCCAGTGATTTTCATACAGAGCGCTACGTAACGTTGCCAATAGGAAAACATAAACAGCCTACTTACAGAGTTATTTTTAGAATCTACAGATAAAATATTGCTTTTAAATTCGTTAAAAGAATCTCTCATTGACCTTTTGACTGCTGCTTTCATTTAGCATAATTTCTGTTTGTCAGCGGGGCAGTGACTGCGTTTAAAATGACAGTGCAAAATTCTCTGCTTTCTCAGCAACTTCCTAATATGTTTGTTGAACCAAGGTGGATCCTTTCCCTCTCCTATATCTTTGCTAGGCACATATTTCTCTAGCACGCGGTGGACAATATCTTTAAATTCCGACCAAAGATGCTCAATACCTTTGTGTCCCGCGGTGAATGCTTGGAGCTGACTATGAAGATATACATTAATGACACTTTTATTTAATTTCCCAAACAAGAAAACTCTACGCTGTTTGTTTGGTTTTTTTGCAACTTCCACTGACACAGAAGCCACAACGACATTATGGTCGCTAATACCTTCTTCTAGATTAACTTTCTCAAAAAGATCAGGTCTGTTTGACGCCAAGATATCTACTATGTTCCCATTTCGAGTTGGTATTCTAACCAATTGCATTGCTCAAGGTTGTATGTTGAGAGCGCTCCTATAATAACGTCACACGAGTCTTTGCTTCTGCCCCCTGCGATAAACGTGTAGTTTTCCCAGTCAGTGGACGCCGGATTAAAGTCTCCACCTATAACTAATGGATAATTTGGATATTTATTCCGTATGTACTCAAGACTTTCCCTGAAACGTTCTGCGACGTTTGTTGCGGATGCTGGTGGTCTATAAAAACATCCTAATAGAATGGTCAATCCTTGTCTGATTGACAGCTTTATCCAGACTGTTCCACAGTCCGACCCAGCATCGATCTGAACAATTTACTAACATGAGATTTAGCATATTTAAATCCTTTGGAGTGACCTGCTTTGGCGAACTAACAATTTTTACAGTTGGCACACCCAGATCAGTATCATGAACTGGTAATTTTTCAGGCCAATGGTTTGTTTCCCGTGGGGAGGAATCTAATCTAAAATATCCCCATGTGCACTTCACAAGTACTGTGCCATCCATGTAGCTGCTTACAGTGTGTAGTGCATCTCTGATCTATCGAGGGCGTATTACAACCTTCCAATCTACAACCGAGCAATCTGCAACCATTTCCGTCACAGTGTCGACGTAGCCTCTGGTTTAGATTCTCCACTCGACTGCAAACCAGAGAACCCTAGTCCACCCTGGGTACGACGCTGCAAATCGTCAGTTCGGCTTCCACTCCTCGAGAGATGGAGGCCGCCTTCACCAATTTAGCCAGCCGTCGAAGGGACCAAAGGGTTTCCTCGGAACCCCCACGACTGGCATCGTTGGGCCTACATTTGCAACAATCTGCAGCTGGCTGCACCCCACATGCTCGATAGCCGCCGGAAGAGCCTCTTCCACATCCCGGATAAGGTGCCCTGGTAAGCACACCGAGTGAACGTTGGACTTCTTCCCCGCCCTAGCCGCTAAGTTCCTGAGGGGCTTCATAACCCGCCTAACGTTGGATATCCCAATAACTAACAAACCCCTATCCTCACGTGCCTGTCCGGACCTCGCTGAAGGAGCAGCACTATCCTGGCAGAAGGTGCGTTCTGACCTGGCTCAGCCTTGCCCCCCCCCCCCCCTCCCAAGCATCAGATGGCACACTGAATCTATTAGCAATGTACATGGGATTTGGCAGGAGCCTGCGTCCCCCATGCAGGCTTCGCCTTGAGGCTCGAGACCTCCACAAGTCCGCCACCCACACTGAGGTGAAAGTGGGCCGGCCGGCTCAGTCGCACCTGAGGTCGGCTCAGTGACAGAGAGCTGTGACATCCCCCCCCCCCCCCTCCCGCACATCTAGTACAGCTGAGGCTGCCCCAGGCACCCCATCCCCACTCCACCTCAAGGTGGCACTCTGGAGCCTGTTGACTGTGGCCAACAAAGCTTCCAGCAGCGTTTGGACTGTGGCCAACTCCTCCTGCACCCGCACACAACCGACACAGTCCCTAGCTAGCTAATATGTGATTTATTATAAGAAACTTAAGGAAACCTACTGCCACACTAGGTTAACAGCTACACTCTAGTTGGCAGAAAGGAGATTCAACAATGAAAACCATTAAAATGTATGGTAGAAGCTAGATCTGGTGCTTATTTTCCTGCTAGGAGCTATCTAGTGAATATTAAAGAAAAAAACAGTGACCTACAGTAAACCGCTAAGGGCTATCTAGCGAATATTATTAAAGAATTAAACAGTAACCTACGGTAAGCTGCACCTACTCATTATACCTGGTCTTTATAATGTAAACAAACGTTTACGTACACGCGAAAATGACACAATAAAACAATAAAAACTGCTACCTTCAATGTATCGAGTCTAAACGACACTAATAAACGTAAATACTGAGTATTGGTCACTGACTTACGTGACAATCGCGCGTGTTTATCGCCAGTTAAGAATGTAAACATACGTTTGCGTACGTGCGAAACTGTCCTAAACAGAAACTTCGCTTTTCCTATTCTGACGCTAATAAAAACTGAAACCTTTAATTTATGAAGTTTATCTGACACTAATGCACATAAATACTATAGAATATACAGCAAAACAATTAATTACTAGCTAAATTACTTATCTCGTAACACACCAAGCGAAAAGCGCTCGTAGCCGACGTCAGGGCTGCCAACAGGGAGCACATGAAAATGATGTAAGTAAGCTATCAAAGTTTCAGTCCCAAATGCGAAATTTTAGGTTAGGATTTACCGTGACCTACTGATATCGAATAAAATGATAATTTCCCATGTTCTGAAAGAACAGCAGCACACATAAAAATGTATGTACCTTGACGACAAATAAGGAATCTTCATTGCAAATGTACCGTTCGAATTCTTGCGGAAACAGGTGAGGTTACGAGCAATGAGGATAATGGACAAGGGAAATGGTTCAAATGGTTCTTAGCACTATGGGACTTAACATCTGAGGTCATCAGTCCCCTAGAACTTAGAACTACTTAAACCTAACTAACCTAAGGACATCACACACATCCATGCCCGAGGCAGGGTTCATACCTGCGACCGTAGCGGTCGCACGGTTCCAGACTGAAGCGCCTAGAGCCGCTCGGCCACTCCGGCCAGCTAATGGACAAGGGACAATACGCTTGTAGTGTGTGACGTATGGGAATTTGAGTTGGCCGGGAAGTGTGCTCTGATAGGGGAAGTGGTTCAGGTGACTATTCGTGATAATCGCGAAATCCGGGTTCGAGTCCTGGTCCTTGGAAAATTTTCATTTGTTGTCCTTAGATTTATTTCAATGCCCGATTGTAGCTGATAACGGAATTTCACTTTCATCAATAAGTTACATTTTTCGTTATCTCTGGGCGGGCCAATTTCAGTTCTTCATCCGTTGCTCTTTTGTTTTCTCCTACTCCTCTTTCAGCTGTTCCCTATGTTATCCATTCATCTCTTCTGACCTCTTGAACCAGGTTTTTTCACAATCACACCTTTGAATCTATCCATATTCAGTACTTCTTCCATGACCATTTCCTTGTCAGTTGTTGTTCTACTTTTAAATTAATTTTTCTAAATAATTTTTGACTTTATGGTTTCAACTTTTTATTTCCCAAATATCTGAGGGTCTTCTACGTTAATATACTACCTTGCATTCGATATAAATGTCCAAAAAGTACCAGTCTTCTTTTCCTCGTTAATTCTCATACGTTTTCATTCCTCCGATAAATTTCATAGTAGCTTCGTAATTTACAAACTTCCACGACTTTTCGAATCCCTAATATTTTTCTAGTGATTCACCTTTCTAGTACTTCTGCTTTGTCTAAATGAGCGCCGACCACGGCGTGCCAAACTTCATGCGTGCAGTGTGTGCGACCGGCTGGCGGGCCGAGGCCCTGTCTGTCATTCGGCTTTGCTCGGTCCCTCTCGGAAATAACCGGAACAGCGCGACGTTTCTTTGAGTATTGAGGGGCGGCATTTTTCGGACGTGGCTCGTCGTTCTGTAAATCAAGACGCACTTTGTGTTAAATTTGCAGGCGTGGAGCTCGTGATGAAATTGATAGTACGAATCGCAAAATTTCTGATGTCGCACCCATTAATCCATTTTCAGTTGCAACGGTTTTCAACGGAAATGAACGAAGATTACAGAGACTTCATATATTACTGCAAAATACTTTGGTTAAGTCAAGGGGCATGCCTGCAATGATTTTTCGATTTAAATCTCGTTACTGTTAGATTTATGAAGGAAAAAGGGGAGCAAGGACGCATTTAAAAAGAAAATCTGACAAGGGGAGGCCACGACGTTTGGAACGCGAATTTACTGAAAACTTCGTACACTCTTAGTACTCCATGAGGACAACAAAACGTGTAAGCAGTAGCGCGTACTTCTCAAGCGTTATTGAGAAATTCGCAAGATAATTTCGGTAGTCGTATATATACCTGTTCGTGGCCATTTTTACCATGAAGCGGCGGCAGCCGAGTGGCAGTCGGCTTCCGGCTGCGGTGGAGCGAGGACGTCCGCTGTCCTCCGCCGTGCGCGATGTGAGCGCTTGCTTGTGTTTACCTTCTCGCGGCGCGAGTTGTATTTGTTTCAAGTTCAGTGCGACTATGGCACACACATAGCGCCACGGTACGATCAAAATTACCTTCCAACCAGATAAGGCGCGTCCTCGAGCCTATGAAATAGAACAGTTCATACACGACGATCTACGTTTAGATCCGGCGACTGTCGTCGGAATACATTTTTCCATAACGGCGAGCGTGTTTTATGTTAAAATGACCAGTGCAGAGGTCTGCACGACAGTGGTGTCTAAATACGCGAACTCACTCAGATTCAAACATTCTGACGGGCATATCTGTGCAGTGACGGTGGATCATGCAGGCGTGGGCGTAAGGACTGTAAAGGTTTTTGAGCTCCCCTTTGAGGTCTCAGAGGAAGTTGTGAAGGACGCCTTAGGACCATATGGCAATGTCATCAGCCACGTTGCAGAAGAGTGACAAACTTCTTCGACGCATCAGGTCTACAATGGAGTGCGCCAAATTAAACTTGAGCTCAAGAAACATGTGCCGTCCTATTTGAACATCGGTGGCTGTCGTTCAATCACAATGTACGACGGTCAACCGCGTACCTGTTCCGGATGTGGGCAGGAAGGCCATGTTCGATCGAGCTGCTTGCAACGTAGAATTACGCAGACACCAGTGGGAGACTCCGTTTCCCCGCCGGGGGCGACAATCCTGCCCCTCACGTACGCTCAGACGACGATGCGCACCATAGATGAGGACGAAACGGGCGATCGGGCACATCCATCGCCGTCAGAAGGACCGTGGGAGGAAGAGGAAGGATCACCGATCCGAACCCAGATGTCGCCCCGCCCAACAGCAACGCAAGCGACGTCGACGGACACCTTCTGACGATTGCCTCCTACACACAGCCGGTCAAGAAGGAGACATCTCGTCAGACGGCATGGATGCTGCGCCTGCTGAGGATCTAAGTGTTGCACACGGTTCGATTGGCCATAGTACGAGGTCCCAGTTACTTTTTGCATCACAGATGCAGCAGGTAGCGTCGATGGATGGCGCTCCGTCCACCTCTTCCAAAGCAGACGTGGGTGAGAGAGATATAGGTGCCGATCAGCTACACAGCATCGTGTTGCACCCACTGTGGTCAGACGCTGTTGAGGAACTTCCTGGAGAGGGCACGGGTGACAGGGGAAGGGGTGGCATTGGGGATGCCACTCCCAGCGTGGAAGACTCATAATCTGTAACGGATTCGGTGGGTCCGGCATCGCTTGCAGTTATCTTCGATTGTCATGGCGTCTACCCTTACCACAACAATATCAATGCGATAAGGGCACCACACAATCTGACAATGCTACAACGTATGCTCGACGCGGCGGACATCGACGTGGCCCTTTTACAGGAATTATGTGTCGCTAGTTTCCCTGACTTCTACGGATATACCGCCCACATCTCCCACGCCTCTTCTACCGATTGTGGTGTGGCTGTTCTGCTACGAGAAGGCTTGGCGGCTACGGACGTGCTGTACCTACCGAGTGCGAGAGCCATGGCCCTAACTGTCAACGGTGTACGACTCATCAATGTATATGCACCTTCAGGATCAGGGAGACGGTGAGGTCGAGCCCGCTTTTTTTCGGAAGATATTACGCGTCTCTTTATGGACCGCATAGACGATATGGTGATCGGAGGAGATTTTAACTGTACTTTATTTCCGTCTGATCAGCAGCCACCTCATGTCCCGTGAGCGGAATTGGAAATGCTAGTGCGTGACCTCTACCTGCTCGACACGAGGCACCACATCCATGGCCCAGCCACTGGTTACACCCATTATACAAGTCATTCGTCAAGTCGGTTAGATAGGATTTACGTCACAATCACCCTTTCGACGGCGACGAGAGGAGCAGAGCTCTGGCCCACTGCATTCACCGACCACACAGCCTATATTTGCACCATTGCCCTCCAACCTGCACGTGTGTGGCGCAGTAGGCCCCCCTGGAAACTGAACGTCGCCCATCTGGACGATTCGGTATGTAAAGGCGCTATCGAAGAGTCGCGGAACGCGTCGTTACAACATATGAAAGTTGCTGGATTTGGACGGGTTACTCCTGTAACTGAAATATCAGATCTGAAGATGGTTCTGAATGATCCGTAACCGGTCATATGAATAAAAAATTTGCAATCAATACGGATTATAAGTAACATTATAGATCATCGTCAATCGCGCGAAAACGCAGCTCGTCTCCTTAGCACGCCATTATATACAGGGCGCTGTTATACGGTCGCGTGTTCCAGACATGATACAATCAGAAAGGCCATCTATGCACCACGTGCTCCTAGAGCGCAGGAGGCGCCGTAGGGCGCTGTAACCGACATTATAACGGACGACGGTCAACACGTGGTAGAACAAGCAAATATAGCAGAAGCCTTCTATGGGCATTACGCTCACCTTTATTCAGCAGTGCTCCCTGATATGGCGACGGTAAACACCGTTTCAGCACATGTCCACGGTACAGTTCCACCGACTTTACTGGGAGAAGTGACAGAAGAGGAAGTGCTCGACGCCATTGGTAAAGGTGCTCCCCATAAATCACCAGGAATCGACGGATTACCATTAGAGTTCTATCGAGCCTTTAAACAACTGTTGGTACCGTGTTGGGTTGAAATTCGTCACGAATTGATGTCCCGGGGTATACCGTTGCCTGCACCGTTCTTCGAAGGACTGATTGTACCCACCCATAAGCCGAAGGGACGGAATCATGTCCGCGATTATCGCCCCTTAACGTTATTGAACAGCGACTTCAAGATCTTTTCGAGGCTGCTATCAGAACGTATTCGCGGCACACTACTGCACGTCCTGTCCAGCGATCAGACGTCCTTGGGGGGACCCAACCCAACAACATCAGAACTGCGTTATGTCGTTACAGAGATCTCATCTCCCTTGCACGGGTGAGACATTTGCCGGCAGCCTTGGCGTCTATCGGCTTTAGCCGGGCTTTTGACCGTGTGGGCCACACTTTCCTCACGGCCGTTCTACGGCGCATGGAATACCCCGTCCCCTTTATCACAGTGTTGACACGCGTTCTGCATGGTGCTACTTCTCGAGTTCTTGTTAATGGAAGACTGACGACACCCATGCCGATCCGCCGATCAGTACGACAGGGATGTCCATTATCTACATTGTTATTTGCATTGGCCTTAGAACCTTTGTTGTGTGGTCTCTGACACAGGCTCACTGAGACACAGCTTGGCCGCTCAATCCATCGCTGCACCGCAAATGCGGATGATTTTATGACCGTCATACGTGTAGCTGACGATATGGCGGCGGCTTTGGACTAGATTGCAACCTACGGTACAGCTTCTGGTAGCCAAATCAACGTTAAGAAGTCCGTCGCTTTGAGCATCGGGGTTGGCCTACCGCAGGAACACATTGCCCCCTTACGCTTCAGTGATACTGTCCGCTGCTTGGGCTTAGATTTCATGAACGATATGCGACGCGCGATTACGCTCAATTATCGACGCCTTCTTAACCAAATTCTATTCGTTGTTGATCGATTAATTCAGTTTTTTTTTAATTACAGAGGGCAGCTAACCCTCTGACCGAACACGCTGAGCTACCGTGCCGGCATTACCACTCTGCTGCCGCCGCTTCATGGTAAAAATGGCCACGCACAGCTATATATTTGACGACCGAAATTATCTTGCGATTTTCTTAATAACGCTTGAGAAGTACGCGCTACTGCTTACACGTTTTGTTATCCTCATGGAGTACTACGGGTCTACGATGTTTGCAGTAAATCCGCGTTCCAAACGTCGTGGCCTCCCCTTGTGAGAAAGACAATCCGGTTCCCTACGATCACTGGCGTTAAAGAAAGCGTGAGATTTGAAGAATTCACGGCATCCTTGCAAGAATTACAACGGTAGTATTGTAAAGGTTTTGAGGATACCGTCAGTCTTACATCTGTTTTCGAGACAATTTGCCGTTTCAGTTGAAAGCGACGCTGCGCATGTGCAGATGTAACTGACTGACCTGCAAGGTAATTCCAGTGATCATTACATATATTTTTACATTCTTTCTACGAAAGACCTTTTTTCGATTACGAAACTAAAAATTCACTATTAAGTCACAATTTGAGTACAAAACTCTGAAATTGTCTGCGCCTGTCCCTATGCCGATAATTTGTACCAGATAAAAATTATATTTTGTCTCCAGCATGACAAAATAATTAATTAATACTGAAAACTTATTTTGTTTGTTACCTATGTAGTTGTTAAATGTGAAATACAAAACCAAATCGTATGCAGTACGACTGTACTGCCAGGTAAATGATTAAAATGGCTCTGAGCACTATGGGACTTAACATCCGAGGTCATCAGTCTCCTAGAACCTAGAACTACTTAAACCTAACTAACCTAAGGACATCACACACATCCATGCCCGAGGCAGGATTCGAGCCTGCGACCGTAGCAGTTGCGCGGTCCGGACTGAAGCGCCTAGAACCGCATGGCCACCGCGGTCGGCGCCAGGTAAATGTGGTATGTTCGCTGTTTTCCCCTCTTCTCCCTACTCACACTCAGACAGCGTGGCATGAAGTGGGGGATATGTGGAGTGAGGCTGAGCGCTTTTGCACTCGGACCTGGGAACAACCCGTGAGCCGAAAACTTGGCCACCCTGGCAATTATAGTTTATTGATAGACATTTGCTTGCATACAGACATTACGGTTTCACTGCTGCATTGCAATGCTCTATTTTTGTTTTATTAGAGAGGCATTTTTTTTGTAAAGGTCTTACCATTCAGTGTATCCTTTCTTCTGTAGCAGCTTTTTATGAACGTTTTCTTGGATCATTTCCACATGTATAAATGTTTTAACCTCCTTATTTGGCCAGATTCTATTTTCAGAGATTTCAGTGCATTTTTAACGTTTGCTAAAATTCTGCAGAAATTCTTAACACTGTCTTACCGGCTATTTCTTCTAAAAGAGTAATTTGTATTGCAGCAAATGGCACATTTTGAGAAACTGTAACTAAGTCATCTGCAAATGCGAGACAATTTATTCCAGTATTTTAATTTCCTCTTCCCAACCTTATTGATGAAATCTTATATTAAATCCTACAATTTTTCCCAGAACGGAACTGGAGATAGGAAACCACCCTGCTGTACAGTCGTGTATATTTTGAAGGACTGAGATATTTCTCTCATAAATTTAGTTTTAGATACTGTTTTCATAAGTGTTTCACGAATTAGATTTGCTGATTTAGGCTTGACAGCTAATTCTCGGATTTTATCTATAGTTTCTCTCTCAACAGAATCAAAAGGTCCTTTTGAAACCAACAAAAATTAACTACAACATGTTTTGAATTCAATAATCTATAACGACTTCATATCAAATATTTGTTCAGAACATAGTTTGCCGTTCTTAAAACTACCTTGACATTCACCTAAATGAGCTCTGACGCTGTTTTTAATCTGTTTAGTAAAATTTAAAAAATATTTTGTATCCAACTGTAGAAAAGAAATTTCTTTGTAGTTCTTAACGTCTTGTTTGTTATCTTTCTTCTGTAGTGTATGTACATGGTAACAATTACTGAACTACATGAAAAGAAATGTAAGTTACTTGCAAACTAAGGCGTGCACACAATTTATTCAACATGTAAACGTCACCATAGATATTCGAACTTAGGTTATGACATGTTTGATACGCCTGCCGTCATTGGCGACGATGTGACGCAGACGAATAGCGAAATTCTGTATGACCCGCTGAAAATTGGAAATTTGTGGTAAGGACTATGAGACCAAACTACTGAGGTCATCGGTCCCTAGGCTTACGCACTACTTAATCTAACTTACGCTAAGGACAACACACACACACACATGCCCGAGGGAGGACTCGAACCTCCGACGACAGAGCCGCGCGAACCGTGACAAGATGCCGTAGACCGCACGGCTATCCCGCGCTGCTGACTCGCTGAAGTGACGCAACATGGATGCTGTTGACGACCTCCTGAATGGCTGTTTTCAGCTCGGCAGTGGTTTTGGGTTTATTGCAGTGCACTTTGAACTGTCATTTACCTTCAGAGAATATTCTTAAGAATTTATTTTATTTACTAGCAATTCATCCAGAACATTAACACATTTAATCACACTATGTAAGCATGGAAGTAGTTGTCAGGGAGTCACTGATGAAATTATAACCAAATCCCTTTTAACAAATGGGAATTTTATTCACTTTAATAGTGCCTAAAAGCATTTTTTTAAAGAAACAGATTTAAAATTATAATTAGAAAGCACCATCTAAATATAAAAGTTACAATTTATTCAGAAACAGAAAGAAACAAGTTTTGACTGTATGAGCTTTCGGGCAGAGAAACTTGCCGCTCCCTTTTGAAACGGCCATAGTTACGACCGCTCACAACAGCCTCTGAAAGACTACACTGGTGCAAATCTGCAACACGCCAGATAATTTTAAACCAAGAGTTTTAACAATTTACACAAGCACTCAAAATTTGCACCCTCCGTAGGAGGGATGGGAATGGTACAAAACACTAACAATTAAAATATTAACCTTGCCACCGAAGGTGCAACTTGATTTTAACTTCTAAGAAAAGTCTTACGGTGAAAGGGTGGCAACTTTATATACTAAAATGATCATTTAAATAAAAGCCCATGAAATGCATTCTTATATAAAATTCTTCAAGGTTGGCCAAACAATAGTTAAGATGCTCTACAGTACACAGATACCGCCTCTCAAGATCATAGGCAATAATATCAAAGTTTCCCAAGATCAAACATATTTCAGGCATTAGGCCGTTACACTCCAAGCAATAAATTCGTTAACACACCAAATCCGACAAACATGACGGAGGCAGCTACTAACGTATGGTAGATTGATAGGGAGATTACCGAACAACCCGAAACGCAGGTTGCTCTAACCCGCCCCTACTCCACAAGGGAAAAACGGACCACCCAATTTATAAACAAGAATCTTCCCGCGGGTGGACAAACGGAGAATAACGGTGGGATGACCCCAAAGCAAACGGCTGGTGACCTCACCAATAAAGCAAGTAGAATTTAACAAGAGTGAATCAAACAACATATCTTCAATCACTTAACTTCTAATAAACTGCGATTTCTCGAGAAGATCTGGCGCAGCACCCCCAAATCGCTTTCCCGAACCGTCCGCTGCCAGCCGCTTCAACGGACTCAGGAAGGCGCGCCGATCTCCCGTCTCACGGCGTCGCAGCTCGCACCGGCCAGACTGATGTCGTGGGTTGACTCCTGTTGCTCTCGTGTCGACCGGGAAGTCACTACCCCTCGCTATACGCCACGGCCTACTGGACTCACGTGGCGACCTCACATGCGCCGACGCTCAAGACGGACAAGTCATCTTGTGTCTCAGTGCGCGACCGACCAACCGCGAACGACAGACAGACAGACACTAACTGCCTAAGAAATGCGGACCAGAGACAGACTAGCAAGCTGGGGACGAGAGACTGGCCCAGACTGACCGACTGGCGAGCTCATAGCGCCCCTAAAATGCACGTGAACAGGCAACCTTTCCCCTTTCCCACTTGGGGGAGACACGATTGCCACAGCGGCGCCACCGCCAGAAACGGAGGGCGACTGCTTCACACTAAGCGCTGCGGCGCGCTCTTCAAAACAGCAATTTTTACCACGGCTCACAGTTTATCTTTAATAAAGCCCCAAGAAAAGGAGTCACATATGTTCAGACCGGAGAATATGGTGGCCAATCGAGGCCCATGCCAGTGGCCTCTGGGTACCCAAATCTAGAATACGGTCCCCAAATTGTTCCTTCAGGGCATCAAACACTCTCTTGCTTCAACGGAGTCGAGCTCCGTCTTGCATGAACCACATCTTGTCGAAATCAGCGTATAGTTCAGTAATTATTGTCACCCTGTATCAAGGCTATCTACCACTCTTCTTTTTTCTATTTTCCACGATTCTTCAGAGATTAATTTTACGTCATTTTTGTAGTTTCGTGTCTCAATCGGTAGAAACGGTACCATTGCAGGATCACTTTGTAATTGTTTTATCTCTCTGTCTGTCTGTCAAAAACTAAGTTCTATATTCCTTGGCGATGTAAGTAATTTAAGCTTCTAAGTCAATGCAATCAAAAGATATGGCCATAAATGTCATATATTTTGACATTCCCAAATCCACTCATCGAAACCTACACATAAACTATCTTTATACATGTTTCTGGTGGTCAAGTGGTAAAGCAAGTGCCTCTAAACTGCGAGATCGTGCGATCAAATCTTGGTCATACGACGAATTTTTCAGTCATACCTGTAATCTAGCCTTCAGCTCTCAACGATGTGAGAAGTCGCCAGAGAAGACAAGTGATTTGGATTCCATTTTAACTGTGGGTCCTCTTTACCTGGCTGGATACGAGGTAGATTAGGCACACATGTGCGCTGTCTGGTTTGTGTTCAGTAGAGGAAGGCGCGGAAAACCATCAAAAAGTATCAGATAATGGATTGTGCTTAATGCCTTTGATATGTTTTTGGAAAACACAAATCGGCCGCTACAGACACGGTAGATTTCACATATAACATCTGATAATGACTTTTACGGAGTTTCTAGGTCGACTGTATTATGTCCTCGGAAAGAAAAACAGAATACAGGAAAACTATCTATTCTTGATAACTGGACAATGCGCTTTCATATTATATAAACCTCATGCATATTAAATACCCTGTTCTCGACAGATTCTTCTGCTGCTCGGTCTTTCTCATTAACATTTCCTTTCTGCCTGATTCCTTGTGTAGCGTATTACGGAGTTCTACCATATTGTCCTTACAATTCCATATTACTGAGCGAATAATCACGAAAAGGTTACCCGGCCCCTGTTGCATATTGTCCATCTAAGAGCTTCTGGGGGTAAGAAAAATTTAGCTGTCAGTGTTTCACATAATTATTTACCTAAGTTAAAAAACTACCACAGTAGTACAAGTTTAAATGCCAACTAGCTCCGCAGATGACGAAGACATTGATGAAATGTATGATGAGATAAAAGAAATTATTCAGATAGTGAAGGGAGACGAAAATTTAATAGTCATGAGTGACTGGAATTCGATAGTAGGAAAAGGGAGAGAAGGAAACGTAGTAGGTGAATATGGACTGGGGGGAAGAAATGAAAGAGGGAGCCGCCTGGTAGAATTTTGCACAGAGCATAACTTAATCATAGCTAACACTTGGTTCACGAATCATAAGAGAAGGTTGTACACACGGAAGGAGCCTGGAGATACTGGAAGGTGTCAGATTATATAATGGTAAGACAGAGATTCAGGAACCAGGTTTTAAATTGTAAGACTTTTCCAAGGGAAGATGTAGACTCTGACCACAATCTATTGGTTATAAACTGTAGATTAAAACTGAAAAAACTGCAAAAATGTGGTAAATTGAGGAGATGGGACCTGGATAAACTGAAAGAAGCAGAGGTTGTAGAGAGTTGCAGGGAGAGCATTAGCGAACGATTGACAAGAATGGGGGAAAGAAATACAATAGAAGAAGGGTAGCTTTGAGAGACGAAATAGTGAAGAGCAGAGGACCGAGTAGGCAAAAAGACGAGAGTTAGTAGAAATCCTTGGGTAACAGAAGAGATATTGAATTTAATTGATGAAAGGAGAAAATATAAAAATGCAGTAAATGAAGCAGGCAAAAAGGAATACAAACGTTTCAAAAATGAGATCGACAGGAAGTGCAAAATGGCTAAGCAGGGATGGTTAGAGGACAAATGTAAGGATACAGAGGCTTATCGCACTAGGGGTAAGACAGATACTGCCTACAGGAAAATTAAAGAGACCTTAGGGGAAAAGACAACCACTTGCATGAATATCAAGAGCTCAGATGGAAACCCAGTTCTAAGCAAAGAAGGGAAAGCAGAAAGATGGAAGGAGCATATAGAGGGTCTATACAGGGGCGATGTTCTTAAGGGCAACATTAAAGAAATGGAAGAGAATGTAGATGAAGATGAAATGGGAGATATGATACTGCATGAAGAGTTTGACAGAGCACTGAAAGACCTGAATCAAAACAAGGCCCCGGGAGTAGATAACATTCCATTAGAACTACTGACGGCCAGTCCTGACAAAACTCTACCATCTGGTGAGCAAGATGTATGAGACAAGCGAAATACCTTCAGACTTCAAGAAGAATATAATAATTCCAATCCCAAAGAAAGCAGGTGTTGACAGATGTGAAAATTACCGAACTATCAGTTTAATAAGTCACAGCTGCAAATTACTAACGCGAATTCTTTACAGATGAATGGAAAAAACTGGTAGAAGCCGACCTCGGAGAAGATCAGATTGGATACCGTAGAAATATTGGAACACGTGAGGCAATACTGACTCTACGACTTATCTTAGAAGAAAGCTTAAGGAAAGGCAAACGTACGTTTTTAACATTTGTAGACTTAGAGAAAGCTTTTGACAATGTTAACTGGAGTACTCTCTTTCAAATTCTGAAGGCGGCAGGGGTAAAATACAGGGAGGTAAGGCTATTTACAAATTGTACAGAGACCAAATGGCAGTTATCAGAGTAAAGGAGTTTTGCTATTTGGGGAGCAAAATAACTGATGATGGTCGAAGTAGAGAGGATATAAAATGTAGACTAGCAATGGCAAGGAAAGAGTTTCTGAAGAAGAGAAATTTGTTAACATCGAGTATAGATGTAAGTATCAGGAAGTCGTTTCTGAAAGTATTTTTATGTAGTGTAGCCATGTGTGGAAGTAAAACATGGACGATAAATAGTTTAGACAAGAAGAGAATAGAAGCTTTTGAAATGTGGTGCTACGGAAGAATGCTGAAGGTTAGATGGGTAGATCACATAACTAATGAGGAGGCATTGAATAGAATTGGAGAGAAGAGAAATTTGTTGGAAAACTTGACTAGAAGAAGGGATCGGTTGGTAGGGCATATTCTGAGGCATCAAGGGATCACCAATTTAGTATTGGAGGGCAGCGTGGAGGGTAAAAATCGTAGAGGGAGACCAAGAGATGAATACAGTAAGCAGATTCAGAAGGATGTAGGTTGCAGTAGGTACTGGGAGATGAAGAACGTTGCACAGGATAGAGTAGCATGGAGAGCTGCATCAAACCAGTCTCTGGACTGAAGACCACAACAACAACAAGTTAAAAAATTATAATTCTGTCATAATCTACTCATTAAAAGGTATAAACTTACGTTCAAGGTTTAACACGGTTGTTGTTGTTGTGGTCTTCAGTCCTGAGACTGGTTTGATGCAGCTCTCCATGCTACTCTATCCTGTACAAGCTTTTTCACCTCCCAGTACCTACTGCAACCTACATCCTTCTGAATCTGCTTAGTGTATTCATTTCTTGGTCTCCCTCTACGATTATTACCCTCCACGCTGCCCTCCAATACTAAATTGGTGATCCCTTGATGCCTCAGAACATGTCCTTCCAACCGATCCCTTCTTCTGGTCAAGTTGTGCCACAAATTTCTCTTCTCCCCAATCCTATTCAATACTGCCTCATTAGTTATGTGATCTACCCATCTAATCTTCAGCATTCTTCTGTAGCACCACATTTCGAAAGCTTCTATTCTCTTCTTGTCCAAACTATTTATCGTCCATGTTTCACTTCCATACATGGCTACACTCCATACGAATACTTTCAGAAATGACTTCCTGACACTTAAATCAATACCGGATGTTAACAAATTTCTCGTCTTCAGAAACGCTTTCCTTGCCATTGCCAGCCTACATTTTATATCCTCTCTACTTCGACCATCATCAGTTATTTTGCTCCCCAAATAGCAAAACTCCTTTACTACTTTAAGCGCCTCATTTCCTAATCTAATTCCCTCAGCATCACCCGACTTAATTAGACTACATTCCATTATCCTTGTTTTGCTTTTGTTGATGTTCGTGTTATATCCTCCTTTCAAGACACTGTCCATTCCATTCAATTGCTCTTCCAAGTCCTTTGCTGTCTCTGTCAGAATTACGATGTCATCGGCGAACCTCAAAGTTTTTGTTTCTTCTCCATGAATTTTAATACCTACTCCGAATTTTTCTTTTGTTTCCTTTACTGCTTGCTCAATATGCAGATTGAACAACATCGGGGAGAGGCTACAACCCTGTCTTACTCCCTTCCCAACCACTGCTTCCCTTTCATGTCCCTCGACTCTTATAACTGCCATCTGGTTTCTGTACAAATTGTAAATAGCCTTTCGCTCCCTGTATTTTACCCCTGCCACCGTTAGAATTTGAAAGAAAGTATTCCAGTCAACATTGTCAAAAGCTTTCTCTAAGTCTACAAATGCTAGAAACGCAGGTTTGTCTTTCCTTAATCTTTCTCCTATGATAAGTCGTAAGGACAGTATTGCTTCACGTGTTCCAGTGTTTCTACGGAATCCAAACTGATCTTCCCGAGGTTGGCTTCTACTAGTTTTTCCATTCGTCTGTAAAGAATTCGTGTTAGTATTTTGCAGCTGTGACTTATTAAACTGATAGTTCCGTAATTTTCCCATCTGTCAACACCTGCTTTCTTTGGGATTGGAATTATTGTTTAACACGGTAAGGCAAATATTACAGTTAGAAACTCTGAGAAAGAGAGCACATAATATCAAACCTTCAGAAAACTCCTCGTCGCTTACTTGTTTAACCTAACATTTGGTGTATTAACTCATTAGTAAAGTAACCAGAAGTTTGAACCTGTGTGCACGTGGGTGTTCGATTCTTTAAGGAATCGGTGGTTTTCTCGTTTGTACGAAATGGAATTTGAAGTTACACTATTTGCCTCTAGGTCATAGCTTTTACGGAACACATATAAAGGGAATTCGGCGTTCTGTTCGGCTGTTATGATGCGTTAATGATGCAGGAGAGGCGAATCCTCATCTGGTGTGGGTCCCAGTTGCTGAGAGGGCAGCGCAGCTGCAGGTTAAATGCATCAGCCGGTAAGCTATGCTTTCCTGCGTCCGGAAATTCAATCGCAGCGTGCTACGGAATACGTTTGCGTCTTCGCTATCCCACGCGGACCACAAGACGTATGATAGATCTTATGTTAGTTTAGCCACGAAGTATATGTCATTTAATAAGCATACTCAAGCATACCCAAGCATACCCAAGTGTACCCAAAGACTGGAAAGTTGCACAGGTCACACCAATATTCAAGAAAGATAGTAGGAGTAATCCATTAAATTACAGGCCTATACCGTTAATGTCGATACGCAGCAAGATTTTAGAACATATATTGTGTTCGAACATTATGAATTACCTTGAAGAAAACGGTCTATTGACACACAGTCAACTTGGGTTTAGTAAACATCGTTCCTGTGAAACACAACTAGCTCTTTATTCGCATGAAGTGCTGAGTGCTATTGACAAGGGATTTTAGATCGATTCCGTGTTTCTGGATTTCCGGAAGGTCTTTGACACTGTACCACACAACCGGCTCGTAGTGAAATTGTGTGCTTATGGAATATCGTCTGAGTTATGTGACTGGATCTGCGATTTCCTGTCAGAGAAGTCACAGTTCATAGTAACTGACGGAAAGTCATCGAGTAAAACAGAGGTGATTTCTGACGTTCCCCAAGGTAGTGTTATAGGCCCTTTGCTGTTCCTTATCTATGTAAAGGATTTTGGAGACAATCTGAGCAGCCGTCTTCGGTTGTTTGTAGATGACGCTGTCGTTTGTCGACTAATAAAGTCATCAGAAGATCAAAACAAACTGCAAAACGATTTACAAGAAATATCTGTAGGGTGAGAAAAGTGGCAGTTGACCCTAAATAACGAGAAGTGTGAGGTCATCCACCTGAGTGCCAAAAGGAATTCGTTAAACTTCGGTTACACGATAAATCAGTCTAATCTAAAAGCCACAAATTCCACTAAATACCTAGGTATTACAATTACGAACAACTTAAATTGGAAAGAACACATAGAAAATGACGTGGCGAAGGCTAACCAAAGACTGCGTTTTATTGGCAGGACACTTAGAAAATGTAACAGACCTACTAAGGAGACTGCCTACACTACGCTTGTTCGTCCTCTTTTAGATTACTGCTGCGCGGTGGGGGATCCTTACCAGATAGTACTGACGGAGTACATCGAAAAAGTTCAAAGAAGGGCAGCACGTTTTGTATTATCGCGAAATATGGGAGAGAGTGTCACAGAAATGATACAGGATTTGGGCTGGAAATCATTAAAAGAAAGACGTTTTTCGTTGCGACGGAATCTTCTCACGAAATTCCAGTCACCAACTTTCTCCTCCGAATGCGAAAATATTTTGTTGACACCGACCTACATGGGGAGGAACGATCACCACGATACAATAAGGGAAATCAGAGCTCGGACGGAAAGATACAGGTTCAAATGGTTCAAATGGCTCTGAGCACTATGGGACTTAAGAGCTGTGGTCATCAGTCCCCTAGAACTTAGAACTACTTAAACCTAACTAACCTAAGGACAGCACACACATCCATGCCCGAGGCAGGATTCGAACCTGCGACCCTAACAGCCGCGCGGTTCCGGACTGCGCGCCTAGAACCGCGAGACCACCGCGGCCGGCAAAGATACAGGTGTTCGTTTCTTCCGCGCGCCACACGAGATTGGAATAATAGAGAATTGTGAAGGTGGTTCGATGAACCCTCTGCCAGGCACTTAAATGTGATTTGCAGAGTATCCATGTAGATGTAGACGTAGATGTAGAAGGTTAATACATAAATCAACTCAGACTCTTACAGTCGTAACAGTAGCGCGAGACTGTGGAGGTGCGTACTTAGACGGGTGAATTGTTTGCTGGTGAAAGTATCCGACAGCCACATCCTCGAAATAATCCACATTATTCGCACCTCCTTGCGGCGCCAGTACTTAAGCACCAGTATAGCTGTGACCGTGAAAAGGACGGTGCCAGGTGTAGATAATTGAAGTAATTGAAATATATAAAACATGTTGTTACAATTTCCCAATGTATTAAATATTTTTTCTTTTTTTACATGAAACTAATAACATAGCCAAGAGAAAGAGAGGAACGATCACGAAATAAAAACATGCGTGGACGGTGAATAAAATTTGTATGGAAACTACCAGAAAAAACTTGTGAAGGTAAGAAAATTCTAGCTTATAGCTTGCATGGCTGCGCTTGGTAGCGCCTCGCTACCGGTAGTATCTAATAGTAGTAGTACCTCACCGCTCCCATCCAAAAGAAGAGCATTTTAAATTATAGTAAAATAGACTATTTATTAAAAATCATTTTTGGCTGATAATTCTGTGTATTCGTGACTTCAGAGAGTTGCAGTATATGTTTGCAAAAAGTCACAAGATGTATTAGGATTTTTCCGGGAGCAATTATGAAAGGGATATTCATTTCAAAATTTGGCAATTAATAAATCACAAGGACATAAATGGATACAGCAGATGGAACCATTGGTGACAATTCAGTAATTAATGTACAAGCACAAAATGTGGGCACAACTAACGGGACGACAAACGATGCCGGTGAGTCGGTCGACAACCGCGATTGTTATTTAAGCTTAACTATGACTGAGGATAGCAGTGTTGTGATTAATGACATGACTTTACTTACGTAGACGAAAGAAATCCGTGAGTATTATCGGAAAGCATTTTTTCACATGAGGCGTGGTACCACAGATCCTAGTAGATGTAAAATTTCCGCATCCGGACCCGAATGTAATCAGATATGACTTAGTAGGCGTTCAAAATGATAGCCCAACATTGATACAACTTATGTAAAAGATGATGATAACTCTTAATGATTTTAGGACTGAACGAACACAAAAATTTAATGATCCAAAAGAAAAATTTAATAATTTAATACAAAAGACGAAGAGTCTTCAAAACATCAAACACAAACATTTGATGATTTTAGGAATAATGTGACACAAAAATCTGAGGAACTTTCAAATGAAAAAATGAAAAATTTTGATGACCTAAGTAAAATGTTGCATACCGACCCGTCAAACGATTTAACATGCGTAACCAGAATGAGATTTTCACTCTGCAGCGAAG
The DNA here is from genome assembly GCF_021461385.2 of Schistocerca piceifrons. Classification (NCBI taxonomy): domain Eukaryota; kingdom Metazoa; phylum Arthropoda; class Insecta; order Orthoptera; family Acrididae; genus Schistocerca; species Schistocerca piceifrons. The sequence continues at coordinate 151,987,443 of NC_060138.1, read as the reverse complement.
TGTGCTCTGACATGAAACTTCCTCGCAGATTAAAACTGTGTGCCGGACCGAGACAAGGTACTGGTAGACGTAAAGCTGTGAGGACGGGGCGTGAGTTGTGATTGGGTAGCTCAGATGGTAGAGCACCTGCCCGCGAAAGGCAAAGGTCCCGAGTTCGAGTCTCGGTCCGGCACACAGTTTTAATCTGCCAGGAAGTTTCTTAACATGCGTAAGTTGTCCGAAATGGGAAAAGAATTAAAAGGGGAGTTATTGACAGATCTGCCTCAGGAAATACATAAGCTAGTTAAAAAGGTATCGGATGTTGACAAGGCACGGGAGGAAATGACATGTAAGCTGGATAACGTGACCGACACACAAATTAAAATGCAGGGAACTTAACCAGAAATTAATAAAAGTGTAAAGAAGTTGCAAGATACTATTACCGAGTTGCAAACTGTATGTAAAGATTTTCCTGAGGAAGTACAGGAACAATCTGTAGAACTGAATAATTTAAAATTGTGCAGAAAATTCGTAAAGAAAACCCATGAAGAATTTAATGGAGGGAGCCGAATCACGCACGGAAGGTAGTTCAAAAGCGTAAAACCGATGTAGAAGGATTAGAAGAGGTAGTCAAGGAGAAGGAAAATCAACAAATTGTCAGAACTGAATCAGATTTAAAGCAAGTGGAAGAAAAATATCGGAAATGTTTAACTAGTGGTACTGATATCGCAAAGGAGACACTAATCGCTAGCAATCAGGTGCAGCCAGGGAGAATAGAGAGCTGCTATACCTATCCTCCGTTTACCACTAGTCCTTCAGGCGAGAGGAAGGGGAGTATAAAATGCAACACGCACTGCCAATGTCAATACCAGCTGCACCGGCACACACGGAGTATATCTGTATGCAGCCGAACAATGCAACGGCAGTAACAGACTATACCTCCTGCCTGCCTACTCTTCTAGCTGAGGAAGTTTTACTCCGACATAGGCAGTTTCCGATTTTTACTACAGAAGTGGTATTCATCAGAGCCTTCCGTAACGTGATACCAGGCAAATGGACGGTGGCACAGATCAGGTTCGTTGTGGGGTACATCCAAGGCGACGCTTTATTGTGGGCAACCGGTAGACCGAACGGTGCCATACTCAAGATCAGTTTGAGTTTGTGAAAAATTCTGGTCCATACCAGTCCAAGAGAGGTATTTAACGCAGCACCATTCAATGAGGAACTACGGTAGTATTCTGAAAAAAACCTGAACAAAACAAGTTATTGGACAAATCCAGTCTCTCACGTGGGTGTACTAAAAACACTCAAAAGTCGCTTACCATCGCATATCAAGGAAAAATTGATCGCAGTACCCGAGAATGACGTAGAATTGATTTTATCCATTCTGGACTCGACTGACCTGATTTATGAAGAATGGCAGTCACAACCCCAGAAGAATAAAGTGCAAAGTGAACCTCCGCGAAGTACTGACCTGCAGAGTAGTAACTGCTGCAGCAACCAACACAGTGAGCAGCTGTACCACCCGCTTAGTAAAAATCGCACTAGAGAAGCATGGTGATCTGGGAAACATAGGACGGAAATGATCTTATAAAGGAAACCACAACAGTAATTGCAACGTAGGGGTTTCCGACAACAGATTCAGAATGTAATCACAGCAGGTGCTAATAACCACTATAATAACTGGCAAGGTTCGACCGGTGGTGGACCGCCAGCCACTCCCCCTCCTAGTATCTACAACCAGCGGAACAACAATTATGTACCGAGCGGGCGTCAAGGTCAAAGAGAATTTATTTCATTGGCATTGCAAGGCACAAATTGGTGAAGTCAAGACCACACTGTTTACATAGTAGAGGTTGCCCAGAACGAAGAGATTACTCCATCCCCCCCCCCCCCCCCCCCCCGATTAATTAGGGAAACCAAAACAGGTGGCGATAGGCCCCGTTCGCAGACTGAGGAAGGGAATGCATGTGTACAATTAATTTCTAATTATTTTCTGAGAGATGACAAAGAAGTAGATATCAACCAGGACTTGTGTCAGGAAAATGTGGAGAATCTGGAAGAGTATAGAAGGGAGTCTGTACAGTCCTTAATAAATGCCAGGATAGTTGATTTAGGTATGCACACTGTACTGGATACAGGTGCATCGACAGTTGTAATCTCACACGGTTTATTTAACGAGTTACAAAAGCATCTTGAATGCAGTAGCGAGCAAATGTAAAGAGGTGAAACTTCAAGCATTAATACCATTACTACCGAAAACATTTCTTTGGAATTGTCTTATCCGTATGGTACCGTTCAACAGTACATGGTACAGAATGACATAGGTCAGAGAAAGTGTTTCCTCACAATTAACGAACAAATGTTATTAGCAGATTTAATCAGAACCAGGAACAAAAGTTATCAGCAGATTTAATCAAAACCAGTATAATAGAAAACAGACATCTGCCAAACACAGACATTAGAGTACAACCGTCTTTTGAGTTTCATTGCTCTGTGGTGAACAAAAGAAGGAACAGCTACATGAAAGAAATGCGGATCTAGTACTAGTACAAGCAAAGGTAAGGGGTTAGTTTCTTTTTTTTTTTTTTTTTTTTTTTTTTTTTGTCGAAAGTCCAGAAAGAGGAGTTACAGGAAATAATACTTCAGTTTGCTCATGTATTTGAAAAGCACGCAGAAGTAATAAAAGGTTACACATATCAAATGGACGTTTATGCAAACGAAACGTTCTGTTTTTCGTCACATCCCATGCCTTGGTCCAAGAAACAGGCAGTAAGGAAGGAAATTTAGAGGGTGATACATCGGGGTGTCATACAACACACATACTGGCCGTATTGTAGTCCTATTTTAGCAATCGCTAAACCCGATGGTAGCGTCATGCTTGTATTTGACGTCTAGAATATAAATACAATTATTGTTCCAGTTAGAAAACTTCCTGGAAACTTAGAAGAAAAGTCATTAGAGTTCCTTAAAGTCAAATACCGTAAAATAATCGACTTAAAGTCATCGTATTGGCAGATACATCTCCATGAAAACAGTAGGAAGTACACAGCCTTTGTAAGTGGGAGTAGAGGCTATGAATATTGTCTTGCCTTTCGGCGTAAATGTGGTAGCACGTGTCTTCATTTCCACATTAGACGAAGTTATAGGTCCATAACTACTGAATAACTTTACTGTCTATGTGGATTACTTGCTAATTGCAACACCTACCTGGGAAGAGAATTTGCGACTTTTGGGCAAGTGCTGTACTGATTTTCTAATATGGTGTTTCAGCATTTTTAAAGAAGTCTGAATTTGGGAAGGAAAATTTCAAATTCCTAGGGCACATGATATCACCCCAAGATATTTTGGCAGTTCCATGGAAACTAGATGCAATCAGACATTTTCTCCTGGCTCAGAACAAAGAACAACTAAAAGTTCATCTGGGCTTAGTGTCTTTTTTTAAAAAATTTATTCCTAACCAGCTGTTGAACAGCGATGCCATGTTAAACTTGTTATGGAAGAATAACCCATGGGTATAGCCCAATCAATGTCAACAAACTGACTTTGAAAACGTAAAAGAACCTCTACTCAATGCAAATATATTGATTTACCCAGACATTTCCCAAGAGTTTTGTTTAAGCACTAATGCATCTTGACAGGGTCTGGGGCATGCCTATTCCAGATCAACGAGACAGATGGACAACAAACACCCAAAATAATTAGTTTTTCAAGGAGAACTCTTACTGAATGTGATCGATCGTATTCACTAACGAAGCTCGAGGCTCTCTCTCTATGGTGTGGGCTTTTAAGAAATTAGAATATTATTTGTGGGAAAAACACACCAAAGTCTACCGTGACCACCAAGCACTTTTTTATTTCCTGATGTACAGACTGCTGCGCAGAAGAAAAGCCAGAAGGTGTCTTTATTTCCAGTAATCCAGTTTCGAGGTAGTATACATAAAAGGAAAGGAGACACATAATTGCTCACGCCTAGTGTTACTTAAACATTGATAGTTGACACATACGGTATTATCGATGCTGTTATTAAAAACTAGTGATATCGATTAACTACCGATTGTTTTGGACAGGTATTTCAAATGAATAAAAAACTTTCTAAGAATTTTTTATTGTTTAAAATATAACATTACAAGATATGCAAAGTTTGTTTTATAAAAGGTACACACGTTATCCTTTAGTCTGTTGCGTTTTTCATTAATTATTTCTCTTGCACTGGAGAAAACCGTCTCTGCAGGAGCCGAAGCCGCTGGACAGCACAAATATTTAGTGTCCATGACGAAACATAGTATTAGATTTTTCCCAATATTATAATACACAAGCATGCTTGTCCGTTAGAGGTTTCTCAGAATATTGACGCAGGTCAATTATGGAATCACTGACTGATGTAATGACATCGGCGTTACGTTGTTGCTGACTGAGCAAAAAAAAGTGGATTGTCTGGTGTCAAACTGGTAGATGTGTCAGTAGGCGTATTAGCACTGCTCATGGAAGCTTCTGTTTCAGGCGTCATTCTTAGTATTGATGCGATAATAGTAGCATACTCTTTCCGAAGTAATTGTGCAGCGTTGTCAGCATCTTGAAATGTCCTCAAACCAAGTTTTTTTAAATCTAGGATTTAATAATCTCGCAAGCATGTTAACAGTCCATGTATCAAATGGTTTCGAATCTTTCTTTGACTGATTTAATCAAGGAATTCAGAACATTTCGTGCTTCATTAATTGTTAAGGTGCTTTCCAAGTCTGACAACTCTGATTAAGGAAGCAGTGACGTATGACCCCCCTGAGATTTTTGTTGTTGCTGCAGCTTCCGAAGCTTCATTAGCACCTATTACCTTTTGTATAGCTAAGAAATTTTCTGCTGTGGGGGAAGGCGGTGCTTTCGAACTTTTATCGATCGCAATCGCAAGCCTATTTCTAAAATTCTTTTGAGCATGTAATATGAGCTGTTCCATCGAGTCGGCACCTCTTGTATCGGTTTCACTTCTTTTTCGTTTGCTCTTTTATGAGCACTGCGAAGTTTGTTGTTCGCTAGTGTAAAGTTATGAAAGAAAGTCACAGTAGCCTTAGCTTTCAATAAAATTTCGGAAAATGATTCTACTTTGAACCAATCTTGTGCTGTTGTGTTGATGCAGTGGCCAAAACAGGATGAATGTCGAATCCTTAAGGCTTTAGCGGTTATTTTAATCGTAACTGTAGTGTTGGCTGTAGCCATTGCTACTGTCGTACAGTGTAGTACGATTTGATTGATGTCCTGAAAAAAAGTAATGTTTAAATCAACTGCAAATATGTCCGAAATTTTGTACATCATTCTCAAAAACTTCCCTTTTTTCAATGTCTTGTTATCTGAAAAGTTACTTTCACCCAAAAAAAAAAAAATTCTCATAAAACTCGGGACACGCCGGTCGCGGTGGTCTAGCGGTTCTAGGCGCTCAGTCCGGAGCCGCGCGACTGCTACGGTCGCAGGTTCGAATCCTGCCTCGGGCATGGATGTGTGTGATGTCCGTAGGTTAGTTAGGTTTAAGTAGTTCTAAGTTCTAGGGGACTGATGACCATAGATGTTAAGTGCTCAGAGCCATTTGAAAACTCGGGACAATATATTACTTGTCGAAGCTAAGTTGAACTTCAGCGTCTTAGACGCACGTGGAAAGGAGGAAGAGGAAGAAGAAGATCACCACGAGGAATAGGGATGTGAGAGGGGAAATGTTTTTTTGTCTGCCATGCCATGTTGCAACCTTACATGTGCATGCTTGCTGATGAAATGCAGAGGATATGGTATATGCACACGGGAGTAAAAAAGGTTTAGTGAAAGCGCGTTGAAGAGACCAGGGTGGCTTCGTAGCTCATTACGTTTTTTCTCAGTTGAACTAGCACTCAATACAAAACAATAGGACCATCACCGTACTGTAGTGCTACAGCTACTACATCAATGAGGTCGGCAGCACTTGTGATCTTAATACAGTCGACGTAAAGGGTATAGCTCGTAGAAGTTTTCGTGGGAGTTTCGCCGTTCGCCGAGGGAAGCATACGGAGCGGTATGAAGAGCACAATAGTGTTATGAAGGCTTAGGAAAGGTAAGAAGAGAGACAGCAGTATTGGCACCTTCACCCATCATGCCGATGTCTTCCTATCATTTAGAACATGTTTTCTGCTCGAGTATCATGTCGTTTTTGGAAACCCATAATCTACTCTGTAGGAATCAACATGGATTCCGGAAACAGCGATCGTGTGAGACCCAACTCGCTTTATTTGTTCATGAGACCCAGAAAATATTATATATAGGCTCCCAGGTAGATGCTATTTTCCTTGACTTCCGGAAGGCGTTCGATACTGTTCCGCACTGTCGCCTGATAAGCAAAGTAAGAGCCTACGGAATATCAGACCAGCTGTGTGGCTGGATTGAAGAGTTTTTAGCAAACAGAACACAGCATGTTGTTATCAATGGAGAGACGTGCCACAGGGGAGTGTTATGGGACCATTGCTTTTCGCAATATATATAAATGACCTAGTAGATAGTGTCGGAAGTTCCATGCGGCTTTTCGCGGATGATGCTGTAGTATACAGAGAAGTTGCAGCATTAGAAAATTGTAGCGAAATGCAGGAAGATCTGCAGCGGATAGGCACTTGGTGCAGGGAGTGGCAACTGACCCTTAACATAGACAAATGTAATGTATTGCGAATACATAGAGAGAATGATCCTTTATTGTATGATTATATGATAGTGGAACAAACACTGGTAGCAGTTACTTCTGTAAAATATCTGGACTCCCAGATTTGAAGTGGAATGATCATATAAAATTAATTGTTGGTAAGGCGGGTGCCAGGTTGAGATTCATTGGGAGAGTCCTCAGAAAATGTAGTCCATCAACAAAGGAGGTGGCTTACAAAACACTCGTTCGACCTATACTTGAGTATTGCTCATCAGTGTGTGATCCGTACCAGATCGGGTTGACGGAGGAGATAGAGAAGATCCAAAGAAGAGCGGCGCGTTACGTCACAGGGTTATTTAGTAAGCGTGATAGCGTTACGCAGACGTTTAGCAAACTCCAGTGGCAGACTCTGCGAGAGAGGTGCTCCGCATCGCGGTGTAGCTTGTTGTCCAGGTTTCGAGAGGGTGCGTTTCTGGATGAGATATCGAATACATTGCTTCCCCCTACTTATACCTCCCGAGGAGATCACGATTGTAAAACTAGAGAGATTCGAGCGCGCACGGAGGATTTCAGACAGTCGTTCTTCCCGCGAACCATACGCGACTGGAACAGAAAAGGGAGGTAATTATAGTGGCACGCAAAGTGCCCTCCGCCACCCACCCTTGGGTGACTTGCGGAGTATAAATGTAGATGTAGATGTAGATGTAGATCTTGCCACCGGTGTGCTTTATGTATGACCAGAATCTCTTTGGGTTTTCTGCCATATTCCGAGACGGTTTCGTTGTGGAAATTGTTAAAAGCATCTTGCATTGAAGTACGTGCTATACTTCGAACTTCTGCAAAACTTTGCCAATCTTGGGGATTTTGCGTTCTTTTAAATTTGGCATGCTTTTTCGTTGCTTCGGTAACAGCGATCTGACCCGTTTTGTGTACTTAGGGGTATCAGTACCATCACTTATTAATTTATGTGATATTTCTCAACTGCTGTCGACACTATCTTTTCGAAATCAGTCCACGTCTTTTCTACGCTTACGTGATCAGATCGGAAGCAGTGGCGACTGTCTCTTAAAACGGGAATAGGAGCATTTTTATCAGCTTTTTTAAATAGATGAACTTTGTGTTTCTTTTTGATGGTTGTCTGTGTATCAGCCTAGCAGCAACTGCCTTGTGGTCGCTAACCCCTGTATTCGTCACGATACTCCCTATTTGTCCAGGATTATTTGTTGCTAAGAGGTCAAGCATGCTTTCGCAACCATTTACGCTTCGAGTGGGCTCATGAACCAATTGTTCAAAATAATTTTCTAAGAAAGCATTCAGTACGATTTCGGATGACGTTTTATGCCTGCCGCCGGCTTTAAACGTAAAAATTTTCCAGCATATCGAGGGTAGATTGAAGCCTCCACCGACTATAATTGTTGTACAACTATATCTTCTGAGTCAGGTGGGGGGAGGGGGGGGGTCGGTAAAACGATCCAATTAATAATTTGGTCCGATTTTCAAGTATAACCTCTACTTATACTATTTCGCAGGAACTATCTAATTCAGTTTCACTACAAGGTGAACTATTTCTGACAGCAGTAAATACTCCACCACCAATCCTTTCTGATTACTGTTAGGTCGTTTGAAAAAATTTCGGCTGAACTTATTTCCGGCTTTAGCCAGCTTTCCATACTTATAACCATTTGAGCTTCAGTGCTTTCTACTAGGGCTTGGAGCTCTGTTTCCTTCCCAACACAGCTACGACAATTTACAACTACAATATCGATCGTTTCTACAACTACTTTACTGTGTTTTACCTGCTCCCTTTAAGACGGACGCCATTTCTATGGTTTCCTGAGACCCTCTAACCTAAAAAAAACCCCAGTCCCTTCCACACAGCCCCCGCTACCCGTGTAGCGGCCTTTGTGTAATGTACCCCTGACCTATTAAGCAGAACCCGGAAACCCACCACCTAATGACGTAAGTCAAGGAATCTGCGGCCTACACGGTCACAGAACCGCCTGAGCCTCTGATTCAAACCGTCCACTTGGTTCTGTCTACGATGCTGCTGACGGTGAGCTCCGCCTTAATCTCGCAAGCAAGACTGACATTCTTTGCCATTTCCGCTAGCCGCCCGAAACCAGAGAGAATCTCCTCCGATCCAAAGCAACACACGTCAATGGGCCACCACCTGTAGTTGGCTGCACCCTGTACTCTTCATGGCATCCGGAAGCACCATTTCCACATCCGAAATGACCCCCCCCCCCCCCCGGTATGCACAAGGAGTGCACACTGGCTTCCTTCCTCTCGTTGGCAGCTATGTTTCTAAGTGGCCTTATTACGTGCCTAACGTTGGAGCTCCCAGCTATCAGCAGTCCCATCTTATGTGAATGCCCAGACCTTGCGGGCTGAGAAGCTTCCTCTGGAACATGGTGGACGACTGCATCCGGCTCAGAGACTTCGTAAGCCACAGATAACGCCCGAACCGGGGAGGCCCTACGATCGGCCTCTCCGAAAGCATTTCGCTGCCTGCCAGACTTTGGAATGACCTCCCACTAGCCGGCCGAAGTGGCCGAGCGGTTCTAGGCCCTTCAGTCTGGAACCGCGCGACCGCTACGGTCGCAGGTTCTAATCCTGCCTCGGGCATGGCTGTGTGTGATGTCATTAGTTAAGTTAGGTTTAAGTAGTTCTAAGTTCTAGGGAACTGGTGACCTCAGATGTTAAGTCCCATAGTGCTCAGAGCCATTTGAACCATTGTTTTTGATCTTCCACTCGACCACGGGTGAGGGGTGAACCTCAGTGCTGGCAGTACCCGGGGCGGCCACAGCAGTGGACCGATCGGGGGATACGTGGGACGTGCTCGACGTTCCCGCGTCCGATTCCCCACTGTGATGCGCCTTGGCAGCAGCCTCAAGCAGTGTGACGGAAGCCAACACAGCCTGCAACTGTGAGCGAAGGGTCACCAACTCAGCTCTCATCTGTAACACAGCAATCACAGTTCCTATCCATTATTGAAGTCACCCCTGTTTGAAGCTCGTAAAAATGCGTAACAAACGAACGGTGTATCGCCTTATTAGCAGCAGGATCTCGAGGAGCTCTGTCACTGACGGTTTGACCAACACTGATTCTTCCTCGTGACGCTCGAAAATTTATTAATCAGGTCGCAGAATGCTGTAAACTCAAAAAAATGAAGATAATGGTGAGCTAATTCACCTCATCTATAAGTTTCAGCAAGGGGATTCAGGATTAACATGCAAGAGATTAAGAAATATCTACAGGATTAGGAACTTTTGCAGAAACATTACCAGACATTCACACTGACTTCTTGGCAAGAGGAGATTAGTTTTGTCTCACATCCATTGAAACATTCACATTTCGCCCGAATTACTTATGAATATGCATTGAAATACTGTGAAAGTAGATTGCGTTTAAATACAGCTGTAGATTTTAATAATTCTGTCCAACCACCATACAAACAAAAACTTGACACTCGACAGGTTGTACTTTTACTGTATTCAGTTTTGCTAGTGCTGGTGCGTCCTTGAAGGAACAAGTTCCTCTAGTCGAACAAAACGCAGGCAACCAGCCTATGAACCATATTTGTGGTTCTACAAAGTGGAAGTGAGACATGGGCGTGAGGACTACGTCGATGTTTTAACCTACAATTGAGAACACTTGTAAGTACAATGAGCACTCAGAAACAGAAGAGTGCAAGATTGGGTTTGTTAAATTAATAACAATAATAATCGTATTTATTGTAAAAATACATTGTGTAATACAATCGCAAACGCCTAACAAATCTTTAAAAGTCATTTTCCCTCTGCTACCTGGGTTGTATTACAATAGCCATATTTACATTTTTATTCCGTGTTACAAGAAAGTATGCGAACACATTTGCAGATGGCCATTGTAGAACGTGCATTCATGAATCCATGTTATTTGCGTGTGTAATTTTTACTATAAGTACCTGATCGCTACGAGGTGCGCACGACAGTGAGTTGTCATCACTTTAAGACAAACAAGAGAAATTCCCTCTCTCACGTCCCCTGCTCCACAGCGGCCAATCCATTAACAACACACGCGTGTGAACAGCATTGACTGGATAAGGCGGCACCGTATTTGATGTTGATTGAATATCTTTATGCAATCTACTTTCCCCCTGCATTCCACAGGCCGTGGAGGTAATAGGATCCGACAATTTTTCGCTCGTCAGTTAAAGAAGAATTACATGATGAACGGTATGACTAGCGATAGTTAAATCACACTACCGATAGTGACGATAGAGCAGACACTATCGATTTATCGGTAGTATATCGATGTTTAATTAACGCTACTGACGCCTTGCCGAGGCTACCCCAAAGGTTAAATGAATTTTTAGAACTCACCGAACAGAATTCTGAAATCTGCGTCCTAGTTATGCATGACAAAACACATCAACCCTATTATGTAAAATGTGCAACAGCCTGAAGTAATTGCAAGAAGATCTACGCTGGAAAAAGATAAGACACAAACTATTTGAAGAAGATGACGATAACAATGTAAATTTTTTTAATTATTTACAAGGTAGTTCTGTTTCGGCGACGTACACATAACCATCAGTTGTAGTGCGTATGTTTACCTGAAAAGTTTGTAGATGAATTCATCATTTGCGATCACGACATATGAGGTCAATACGGTGTTTCTAAATTCACCGATAAGATAAACTCCTATTGCTACTTCCCCAACATGCGGTGCCGAATTCTCGAAGTAATTAAAAAAGTGCATTACTTGTCAGGATACCAAGTACTCCAGCAAATCAAAATGAATTGAACTGCATCCAGTGAATCCCATGAAACCTTTAGAATTAGTATTATTTGATGCTGCCAGTCCTTATTCAAAAGGAAAATACGATTTTAAGTATGCAACTGCCTTATATGATGTTTCTTCCAAATATGTTAAGTTGTATGCAATGAGATCAATGACAGCCGATTCTATTGCTAGAAGAATTACAGACGACTACCTCGCTAGAGTAGGAAAGCCGTAGATACAGTTAGTCGATAATGCATCGTACTTCACGGGTAACAGATAGAGGGAAATCACGACCACAAATTAAACAAAAATCACGATTCCATTCCATAGGAAGACCCACAGCAAGGGTGATTAAAGATTTTAATACATTTAAATGCTGCTACACACCACAGTAACATACAAAATGGATCGAGTATCTCTCACTATTTCAGCAAATCGTCAACAAAGTGTTAATACTTCAACAGGTTTTCACACTAAATTAATGTTTAAGAAATGAGAAATGGACGAGTGGGAAAGTGGCTGCCTAGAGTGTCCAAGGGAGATACGTCATTTGAGGAAAAAATCTACCAAGTCTTGGTAAATTTAGGAGAAAAGGTCGAGCAGACAAAAATGTCTTATGACAAAAAATTAGGGCACACTATACATTCAATACAGAACGAGGAGTATTGTTGCGAATGCACCCAATGTCTACCAAACATGGAAAATTTAACAGCAAATAGTAGCCCTTACACACTGGCTCATTTGTAATTACACAGGTCTCTCATCCATAGAGAATAACGTACCCTATAAATGGAAAGGACAAGGCCCTTTATCCACACAAGGATCTAAAGGAATTTGTAGCCTGAACAGGTTTGACAAAGGTTAAACTAATTAGTGAAGCTTTTGTGCTCAAAGTGTAGTGACAATATTTCACTATAAATTATGAAAGATGTTCTCTTAGTTTTAGGATAACTTCTGGTCTTGTTTTTTATATGTGTGCAAATAGAAATAGGGTAAGTCATTAGTTATTTAAGATTTTGTTCACTGACAACAGAACGTTGTGTGAAATAAGTAATAAGCCGAATTTAATTTACTACTAAAATACATACACCTTCCAATGGCAAATTGATAAATTGGGTAGTGAGAAATTAATGATGTAGCATTATGACAATGCGCAAATGCAGCAGAAAGCTGTGAACTCGGCACATGCACTAGGGCAAAACGAGTCCAATGCACTACTTAACAAGTCAGATGGTCAGCTAACATTAGTACATCTACACCAAGTAGAATATAACCGAGAGATTATGAATATAAATTGATCACTAAAGTAAATACAGAGGTCTACGTTATAAGAATAAGACTAATATAAAAAAAGAGAAATGAGATTAGGAAATATTTGCGTGGAAGGGAAGAAAATGAACTAACTATGGGAAGACACCTACACACTGTACTACTATTTACAGTATGTACACAAAAATCTACATTACTATATAGAAAATAAACTAAGCAGTATAGTATAGGAAATCTGCATATATCTTGAAATAATGAATAAATCTGAGGACATGCTGAATAAGCTACGAGAGAGGGGAAACGACACTGTGCGCCGCCTAGGAGAATACCTGTTAGTTTCATGGGCACTTATTGTATGAATATGTAAGAGACGGAAAAGATAAGTTGACGCGATAGACATGCTGTTCATATTTGCACTCTTGCAAAAAAGGTTTGAATTCTGAGAATCAGTCACAAAATCAGAAACTAAAAACATTTGCGTACTGAATGAAAATGTATAAACTTCTATATAAGTGAAATGCATTAGACCTCGTGTATCAGCTAATACTGAAATGACGTTTGTGTAGTTATAAAGAACAAATTTACGTCATATTTTAGTTTCTTTATGGAAGTCACCTAAATTTTACGCACTTATAAAAAGACCTCTAAGGAAAACTGTACATGAAAAGCGTGTTTAACATATATGAAACGAAAAGGAACTTGAAGAAATATGCCCACATATTATATGTTTAGCGTGTGTTGAATGCGGAATACAAACTTGTGTGATGCAGTGATGAAAGTTGTGTGTGCCTGCAACAACGAAAACGTTCGAAATACCCTTTGTAGTGGCGTTGGACGACGAACTTTACTACGAAGGAGGAATTAAAACATGTGATTTATGGACTTACCTGGAATATGGTGAGCTCTCGACGTGATGCCTATGATATGGTATGGCCTTTCGACACTGAAATATGTGATGGACGATGTGATCTATACAACCATGGCCGGAACTTCATGGCTTCTCCGTCGCGGCATCGAACTTACTAGTCAAACACACATCAACGTGTACTTATCCAACGGAAGTATCCTCTGGACACTGTAAAGAGGTGCAGTTCGTCGTCGTCTACTAAGTTATGGACCCGAGGCTAAACTGTTGACTGAGGCTACAGCGATGGTACCGTTGAAACTTCTTTATTCAATATTTTACTTAAACTGCTGAGTGAAATTGATTGCAAGTGAACCTACTTTCTCTTTACTTATTCTTATCATGTCAACACTGACTCACAATATTCTAGAGCAACGCAATCTGACTGCTCAAAAAAAGGATAACTTGACTTCAAATAATTAATTCAAAAGAATGGCCCTGATTAAAAAGGAATCTCAGCAATAACATATACATTTCATTAAGCACTTACGTCACAAAAATCTTCATTACGGAAACTACTGCAATACAGCGAACGTCAATACTGCCAGTTAAATAAAAGATTCTAACTACTAAAGCCACTAACTACTAATAGGCATGTGGTTAGCAAAGGAAAGATTTTGTTACAAAGGAAATAATGTATTTTTTATCTTAATAATGTGACATACAGTTGAGACACAAACATAAATCGTCATTGACATCTAGTACAAAGGTATATAATCATGAATAATCTTCAGTCTCCAGTTCAATGTGACATCCAGTTCACACACAAATCGTCATTGACATCTAGTACAAAGGTATATAATCATGAATAATCTTCAGTCTCCAGGTCAATGTGACATCCAGTTCACACACAAATCGTCATTGACATCTAGTACAAAGGTATATAATCATGAATAATATTCAATCTCCAGGTCGAACATGTACAGATCGTTAGCCTACGCTAACACTTCAGACCCCTACCCTCCATCAACGCTAACTTCTCACATCTAACATCCATCACTGCTGGCCGTTCACCTCCAACTGCCCAACAGTACTTCCATCACTGCTGGCGATTAATTTCCAACTTTCCAACACTACTAGCGATTAACTTCCAACAACGAGTCCAACCAGCCACAGAGTCTCTTACAAAGAAAGTGCAGTCAGAGATCCGATGTAAAGCGCTACACAGCGCTGCCAACACAGAAGCAACCCACTTACATTATCGTAAGGCACGCGCACAACCACCACCGCGTAACGTGTGAAAATACGTCAGCGCAAAGTATGGGTGGCGGTTAAACCTCAATAATGAAGCAAGGTCCTCTAATTCAAACACACCCTTTGGCGAGTCATGATCTCTCAGAAACTGTACCTTTTAAGTTTCGCCAAGTTCGCGTAAATTAATTGTAATATAAATAAAGTTGACACATACAGGGGATAAATAAAATACAAACTTGACCACAAATGATGGGATTTGATCCCTAGCCAAGCCAAAAAGTAGTTAAGTGGTGCTTCCGTATTAAATTTGATTATTTATGTTTATAAAATTCACCATTGCTTGTAAGGTGTCAGGCAGATCCAACACCTTCCATGAAAACCCTGACATGATAAGCAAATCCGGCAGTATGTCACATAGCTCCGAATAAATCCTGACATTAAATTAACCAAAGTAATACGATCAAAGAGTGAGCAAATGGAATACCACAGACTAACACAAGAACGCCTAAATGCATGTCACACCTTGCCACCGTGAAACAGACGCAGTTCCGAGGGAAGAAACGAGAACAGAAGCCGAGAGCAGAACCGTGTTAAGCTAGAAGGCCCTACGATAAGGGACGGACACCCACGTCGCCAGCCAACCACCAGGACCACCCCCCAGCTCATTTTAAAAGATAGAGCCCTCCAGAAAAATAGTATAGATCTTACGATAACACTAAAAGGGCCACACCAGCTGCAAGTTTTACCGTGAGACTTTTTCGCGTCTCTGTTACGTTGCAAACGTTAAAAACATTGCCACACCACGAAAAGTATAATGTTTCTCATTGGATAGACAGAATTTTTGTAGGCGGAGCTTAAGGTTAACATTGAGACCCCGATTGGTCAGATGAAAACACAGCCAGATAGTTTTTTTTTAAACCAACTTCGGTAAATTGTAGTAAGGAGAAGTTTACAGGGAGTTGCTTCCAAGACGGCGAGGTGCGTGGAGCTGTGCCACCTGCCACCCCCTGACGAACACCGACAAGGTAATGAATGCACGCGATGCCGCATTTTTGAGCGCATAAGGCTTCACTCAGAACTGCAGAAGTCTCATCTGTTACATGCCCTTTTTACGTAATACTAGTGTCGATCGTCAATTGAAGCTCATGGTATTCACATTTGCTACGTAAGTTAAAATCTGAAACGCGATGATTTTTCTGTTGTATAATTATTGAGAAGCCACATCAGCCACTGTAATTTACGACAAGTTAGATAAGTAATTAAAGATAATTGAGGGTCACTGTAGAACATATTGATAGTTTTCTCTTTTGTGAAACTTAATTTAAACCTAGATTATAGATGTGATATGGCATAGGTCATCCTTTGATCCATTGTAGAACTTGGAAACCCACTCAGGAAATATTCGTTCACATTTTTGTTGAACGCAGTTGGTTTTTATCATCCTGCATCAAAATATTTCCTTTTATCAATAGTGCAATTTATAAACAATGTTTTGTGAGTAGAATAAAGTTTCCAATGGTAAACTTAACTGCTTTTTCGACGTTATTTTACCAACTAACTAAAAATAGGAAAGCCGTGAACCCCTTCCACTAAATTTAGTTAGTATTAAGATTCTTTTACAGGGAGTGCAGTGGAGCTGACGCTGAAATCATGAGTTTTTTGATTATATCATCGCTAGTCACACTGAACTCTTCTGAACTCTACATGTCATGTGTGGTCTGGCGTCTCCTTACCAGCAACAGGTCCCAGGTTCAAACTAGTCAATTCCCTAAAAAAAAAAAAAAAAAAAAAAAACCATGATTGAAGGTCGACCACATGCCTAACTAGGTCAGAAAAATATCTTGTTGAAAAATTTTTGAAACAAAAATTTTTTTCCCTAAAGTTATAAATAGTCGAAAACAGTAGCTGCAGCGATAGATAGTAAGAAAGTATTCAATAGAACGTGAGACAATCTAGCAGAGACAATAGCATAATTAAGTTATGAATTTTAATATTGTTAGAATTAAGTTTGCTCTCCAATGCTAGCGCACAGGTGGCGGATACATCGTTGACAAGTTGGTTCTGACCCAACAAGTAAGTGAAAGGTATTGTCAAGTCGCGTGTGCAAAAAGTTTATGAAACGCTTGAGATCGTATGAGCGCATGTTGACGCGAAGTAGGGCGCGTGAATTGCTTTTAAAACAGAAAATAAGGGATTCGGAAAGATTAGCAATGGCAGATCGAGACATTGACCGAATTGAGGTAGAGACCCAGCATGAAAATGGACAGAGAATAGAGGAAAGTACAACAGACGATGCAGTATCGCGAGAAATAGGACAGATAACGCACCATAACGAGGATAATGTACGCCAAGGCATAGAAAACATAAGTCAGCATACGACAGAGGAGCAGGAAAGTAGAGAGGCAGCCGATGAGGATTCTAACTTGCGTCTTGAATACGTAGAACCCATAGTACAAGTAATCAGAGCAGAAACGTGTCACCGCACAGTTCCATGCAATCGGTTGCGAACCAACACTTGGGCGAAAACACAGAGCGTAGGACGTCGGAATAAAACGCAATAGGACGCACCAATCTGGCAGAATTATTACAACAAATGACGGAAACCATGACAAGACAAAATAAAGAAAATGCGAACCAAATTACAATTCAGAATGCAGAAACGGCGAAACAAATTGCAGAAATCACGAGACAAATGCGTGAGATTAAAACAAAAAAATTCAGTTACACCTAAGTCATATTGAAGACGAGGCAAAAGAATCTCGAGAAGTGATAGGAAACTTAATAACAGGTCACAATCAATTGAGAACAGACATTGACAAGGTACAAGTGGACGTACAAACATTGCGTAATGACACTCAGGACGAGATCAAAACATTACGTAACAACACCCAGGGAGAAGTCAAGAAACTAGAGAAACAGATAAACGTAATAACTAGACAAGCAGCAGGCACAGCGCGTGAAATTGTTGAAAATAGTGTGTTACACAAACGTATCACAAAAGCAGCGCTGAAAAGATATGATAACCGCATAGTCAAAATAGAAGCGCAAACGAAGCAACAATTTCAGAAATTACGAACAGAGTTGTTGCAAACCATTGAAGAGCGTAGTGAATAAGATCGAACAAGCACTGAGTCTGCAACCACATCCGTATCTGTAACAGCACCGGAAAAACAAGCAATTAACGAAGATATCATGCATTTTCGATTCCAATCACAGGCGGAAAATAAAACACACGTGAAATCAGACAGCCTGCACCGCAACAAGCACGTTTCGAAATTCTTGATGAACAAACGGCACCACAAACACATGCAGAACCATAAATGTATGTTTCAAGACAGTTTGGATCGTGCAATGAAGCGGCAAAGTTAGCCAGACAAGATACCGAACGAATACGTGACAAGGGAAAGTCAGGTCGAGAAGAGTACAGTGCAATGCATTCAGCTAAACGTTCACAACCGATGGAAGAAAATTATTGCGTACCACTCCAACGATATCGTGCAAGGGTAGGCGAAAGTTACAGTGGACAATTTCCAATGGATCTACCACAACCGGGAAGAACGACGGTAGAAATGATCAGAAACAAAAGTGGCGAAGAATCGCGAATTTCATATGGAACTATGACGAAATACGACAACGATCATTTCCTCACAGTCAGAAAATTTCAGCACTTTCGAGAAGGAAACTCATTACATCCACGAACTTTTATTGATCAATTCCGAGTAGGATTACCAGAACACTGGACGCTAGCACACAAATTAGACTTTATATGTGCACACATGTCAGGAACAGTCGCAGAAACCATGCAGAATGTTGCAGCGACATGCCGATCGTACGAAGATTTCAGAGAGAAGTTTCTCTCACGATATTGGTCCAGCGAAGCACAGAACAGAGTGAAATACGAATTATTACAGAACCCATATCTTTAAAATTCAGGAGAGAAGAGTCCCGTCAAATTTTTTGAAGTAATGGCAAAGAAAAATCAATGCTTAGATGTACCATACAGTGACGGAGAGTTGATTAAATTATGCGCGATGAAGTTACCATTGAAACACCAGCAATCATTAGTAGGTCGCGGAGCAATGACGTCGAAGCATTTAAAGATATTCTAAGGGAACTAGAATTCATATTTTCGGAAGATGACGCAAGAAAAAGACGAAGCGCACGTGAAAACGAAAGCAAAAAGCAGTGGAATCCACAAGACACAGTACGAAGAAACAATAATTACGAACCACGTGATAACTTCGCACCAAGAAACGACAATAGATTTCAACAAAGAACCAGTTATGGATTTAGAAGAGAATATGGCAATAACCATAATTCACCCAGGAACGGCAACAACTATTACAGAGGGAATAACGACAACTGGAACGGGTATTGGAGCGCCAATAACCCAACAAATTATCAACAAAGAAACCAATATCAACAAGCGGAGCAAGAAAAGAGAATACAGATAGAAGAGGTGGAGGTAAGACCACCAAACCCTGAAAAACGTTCGAATTGATAGCTAAGCGCCCATGCCAAAGGGAATGACGCACCGACCCAGGACAATTGCAGCACCTTGAACAGAGAAGTAAATACCTTATCACGAGAAGAGAAGAAGGAAGAAACAAATCCGCAGGGACCAGATGAAAACGAAGACAGGAAAATAACAATATCGTGTTGGGACGAAATTAATTGGGAGAATACTGATGAGGAAGATGAATTACCAGAGGCATGCACAACGAATGTAGGAGGAAAGGACGAAGTAATGCGTATTGAAGAGCTATTTGAGATGGAAACCAGGGAAAGCGAATTCAATGTGGATAATGCGCAGTCGACAGAAGTTGAAAATAAGTTACTAGTGGGCAAACAACCCAACATATATAATGAAGGAAGTTATGAAGCGATAATTAGAGCATTTAGATGCGATTATGTGGAAGTAGCGACGAAGAAAGAGAAGATAGACGAGGATGAGGAAAAAGTAGAGGATGTTGAAGAAAGCGTAAATGAAGGAAGAAATGGAGAAGAGGAATTGACTGGAAAAAACACGCCATGGGTATGGGATCAACAAGCCAATGAAGAATTTTTAAAAGTGAAAAACGCACTAACAACAGCACCGATTTTAGCACATCCTGACCTAACACAAAATTTTTATATGGCCACTGATAGCGCGAAAACAGGTTTAGGAATTGTTTTATTCCAAGAATACGAACAGGCAGGGCTAAGATCATATAGAACAGTTGCATTTGCCAGTCGTGTACTCAGAAAAAGCGAGAAAAACTATTCAGTCACGGAGCTGGAATCATTGACCATTGTATGGGGCTTCCAACGTTTTCGATACTTCCTATTCGGAAGAAAAACAAAAGTATACACTGACCACAAAGCATTAGAATTTCTGTTATCCGCCAAACTAACTCATGGGAGATTAGCCAGATGGATGTTAATACTACAAGAATCTGACTTCACTATTACACACATACCAGGACCAGCGAATGTATTAGCAGATGCTTTATCACGATGTCCACAGGATGCATCCAATAACATAGGTTTGGAAGCAGCAGAAGACCAGTTTACAATGTACTATATGAAACAAGTACCTTTCTAAAACTGAATTACGACAGCATTGAAAAACATAGGCAAAGAACAGGACAATGATCCCGAAATACTAGGAATCAAACACAAGTGCAGAAGTAAGGATTTTCCAGACATTCGACAGCACTATCTCGTAAAAAAAACAATGTTTTATTTTTTAGACGAAATGTTGCAACGAATGAATGGTTAATTTATATCCCAGATGAACTAATTAATAAGTACATATGGTATACACATTTAAGTAATGGCCACTTTGGACCAAAGAAATGCTTTTTAAAAATAAAACAAACAAGCCATTTTCCTAATATGGAAAGACGAATTAGAACAGTATTAGTCAAATGCAAAAAATGTATGAGGGCTAAACACGTCACTTTCCAAACCAAACCACCTATGTTTCCAATAATCCCTAAAAACTTAAAACAAATAGCTGCAACATGTTTGATGGGGCCCCTCCCACGCACAAAAAATGGATATATTTTCATATTTGTCGTTTTGGAACTTACTTCTAAATATGTTACCTTGACACCATTAAAATGGGCAACAGGTCTTACTATAAGTAAAGCATTTAGACAAGATTTTCTCAGAGAAGTAGGTCGAGTGGAACGAATAATTTCGGATAATGGCCCACAATACAAATCAGTGCAATGGCAGAACACGTTAAAACAACACAAAATAAAACCCATCTACATATCTAAGTACAAACCTAGCGTAAATCCAACAGAACGATCTATGAAGGACATAGGCACTTTATGTCGATTATATACAGGCAAAAGACACAACACTTGGGATATATACCTTAAAGATTTTCAAGAAGTAATAAATGAAATGCCACATAGCACTACACTACTACCTCAAGTTACTGTACTTAAAAATATTGAACCCCCAAACATAACCAGAGAAAATGTTAGATTTCCTATTGTACCACGTAGACAGTACAAACAAGTCATAGCAACAGCACTCTCCAACATCAAAAAGGCAGCCATTAAAAGAAAAGAAAGAGTAGATAGAACCCCAATTAAACGAACATTCTCAGTAGGCCAGAAAGTGTTTGTAAAAACACACCATCTCTCCAGCAAACAGAAACACAAAATACATAATTTTTACGCTGCATACAAAGGACCTGTCATAATTAGCCGAATTGCTCATGATAATGCTGTGGAACTAATGAACCCAAAAACAGGCAAAACCTTAGGAATTCAGCATGTGAGCCATATCAAAAAGTTTGAAGATTAATTTTATTACTGGTAAATAATTAGCACAATATTTCAAGTTTATGTTGCAAATAAGATCGTCAGGAGAAAGAGGAATGAAGAGAGAGGAAGGTGGAAAAAAGAAAGTAGTTTCAATAAAAACAAAAACAAAAATAACACCAATAGCAGCATAGATTAAGGTGAAGGGACAAAGCATAGATAGTCTAACAGCATGAAATACTAAAATGCTATGCACCATGACACTACACAAAAATAAAAAACGAATTTGAGGTTTCTTGTAGAAGTTAAGACTCAAAATATCTTACAATTGTAACATGGAAAGGGCGCCGAAATTTGTAAAGCTTTTTAAAAAGGCATACAACAATGTAGGTACTAGACATATGATAGATGAATATAAGTAAAACTTTTTGTAAGAACCATTGTAAAAACTCCAGCAAGTACCAAATGCAATGACCCACAAGTTGCAACATGAGAAGTATCAAGAAAGCAAAGGACGCAATTAGCAAGACACGATTCCTACAAGGCAGAAGTGTCGAGAGAAGGGAAAGGACAGCGACCAGTGCAGGGACAGACAAGCAAACACCGGACTCACCGCTCGTAAACCCCAGGATGCCCTCACTCAGCGGAGCGAGCAAAAAACGGCCCGACGACAAGACTGCTTGGGCAAGCCACCACTGGCAAAAAAAATATGTGTAAAAGTCATACTACTGCTATTAAACAGCACACTGATGCACGAAACTGAAGAAAACTTCCACAAAGTAGAAATGAATGCCCAAACAATTTATCAAACTGTTACTAAGAGCCGGCCGCGGTGGTCTAGCGGTTCTAGGAGTGCAGTCCGGAACCGCGCGACTGCTACAGTTGCAGGTTTGAACCCTGCCTCGGGCATGGATGTGTGTGATGTCCTTAGGTTAGTTAGGTTTAGGTAGTTCTTAGTTCTAGGAGACTGATGACCACAGATGTTAAGTCCCATAGTGCTCAGAGCCAACCATGTTACTAAGAGGAGAACTTCAACACGACTAGTTATCAATAAATATTTCCATATCCTGCCCAGTGAAGAACCAAGAATCAAGTAAGAAGCAGAGAAAAAGCAGGAAGATCAGAAGTTGAAGATTCGTAAGATTGAGACCAAGAAAGAAGATGGGTGAAGAATAGACAACATACCTTCCCAAACCCCTATCCTATTGTAAACTAGTCGTCTGCGAAGTATTACAACGAGAAACGACCACTTTCAGCGACACATAACGATGACTTTCACGTATACAAAGCCAGTAAACCACGAGATTCTGCTGTCACAGCTCCATTCCATTATGGGACCACCACAACAGCAACACACACCTGCAAAGCCAACAAGGAACGGCAAACGAAGCTATACATCAAATACTTGCCCCCATCCATTTCGCTCAAGTCCATCACCTTTGTGCAAAAACATTCATAGGATTGTGTGAATGTGTGAAATCAAATTATGTGATGTAGGAATTGTGCAAAAGAAATGTGTGAAAAACTAAATAAGTTAAGCACACCAGACAGCTAATAAACTACAAAATAACAGTCATTGACTATGGATGAAAGTAAAAAATAGACTATCGATAAAAATAAGTCATTAGTTCTGAAATGGACAGTATATAAAGAACAAACGTAAGGCATAATAACCACTAAAACTATATGCCACTTATTTCCTCCTCATAAAAGTAAAAGAATAACTATATTTTACATATTTTCTACTTATAAAAACAAAGAATAAAAAATTATCTTGTTGGATGTTTTCCCTTTTTTTTAATATTTGTACCATTTGTTAGGATAACATCTCAATACTTGTGTATGTATATTTTTTTGTCAAAGCAATTCTTGGAAATAATTCTTATTTGTTAGTGTAACAATGTTGAAATGAGTGTCTAGAATCAAAAACATTTTACTTGTACATGATATTTAGAAAATGTGTGTGTTAGGAATAGATTTTACTATATTACTACATTTACTAAAAAAAAACAATATTTCTATGAAAATCGATGTGAAAGACTCCTCACTTTCGATGACCAACTTCTTAAAAAACAAATTTCACACTTAAATAAAGAAAGAAAATAATTAAAAAATAATAATTATAATAGCATAAAAATATTCTCCTCTTTTCAATATAAACATATTTTTGAGAATAATGTGGAAGAATATAAGAATAAAAATTAGTAATACAAACTAGCATAGAACCAGTATAACGTGGTTGAACAGTAGGCAACAAAATTTAGATAAATGAATAATTTTTGACTGACTTAGACAACGATTCAATCATTGCCTAACTTCAGTGCAAAATTTAAGTTTGAAGGGTCGTGATATGTAAGGTGTTAGGCAAATCCAACACCTTCCATGAAAACCCTGACATGATAAGCAAATCCGGCAGTATGTCACATAGCTCTGAATAAATCCTGACATTAAATTAACCAAAGTAATACGATCAACGAGTGAGCAAATGAAATACCACAGACTAACACAAGAACGCCTAAATGCATGTCATACCTTCCCACTGTGAAACAGACGCAGTTCCAAGGGAATAAACGAGAACAGAAGCCGAGAGCAGAACCGTGTTAAGCTAGAAGGCCCTGCGATAGGGGACCGACACCCACGTCGCCAGCTAACCACCAGGACCACCCCCAGCCCATGGTAGAAGATAGAGCCCTCCAGAAGAATAGTATAGATCTTACGATAACACTAAAAGGGCCACACCAGCTGCAAGTTTTACCGTGAGACCTTTTCGCGTCTCTGTTACGTTGCAAACGTTAAAAACATTGCCACACCACGAAAAGTATAACGTTTCTCATTGGATAGACAGAATTTTTGTAGGTGGAGCTTAAGGTTAACATTGAGACCCCGATTGGTCAGATGAAAACACAGCCAGTTAGTTTTTTTTAAACCAACTTCGGTAAATTGTAGTAAGGAGAAGTTTACAGTGAGTTGCTTCCGAGACGGCGAGGTGCGTGGAGCTGTGCCACCTGCCACCCCCTGACGAACACCGACAAGGTAATGAACGCACGTGATGCCGCATTTTTGAGCGCATAAGGCTTCGCTCAGAACTGCAGAAGTCTCATCTGTTACATCCCCTTTTTACGTAATACTAGTGTCGATCGTCAATTGAAGCTCATAGTAATCACATTTGCTACGTAAGTTAAAATCTGAAACGCGATGATTTTTTTGTTGTATAATTATTGAGAAGCCACATCAGCCACTGTAATTTACGACGAGTTACATAAGTAATTACAGATAATTGAGGGTCACTGTAGAACATATTGATAGTTTTCTCTTTTGTGAAACTTAATTTAAACCTAGATTATAGATGTGATATGGCATAGGTCATCCTTCGATCCATTGTAGAACTTGGAAACCCACTCAGGAAATATTCGTTCACATTTCTGTTGAACGCAGTTGGTTTTTATCATCCTGTATTAAAATATTTCCTTTTATCAATAGTGCAATTTATAAACAATGTTTTGTGAGTAGAATAAAATTTCCAATGGTATACTTAACTGCTTTTTCGACGTTATTTTACCAGCTAACTAAAAATAGGAAAGCCGTGAACCCCTTCCACTAAATTTGGTTAGTATTAAGATTCTTTTACAGGGAGTGCAGTGGAGCTGACGCTGAAATCATGAAGTATTTGATTATATCATCGCTAGTCACACTGAACTCTTCTGAACTCTACATGTCATGTGTGGTCTGGCGTCTCCTTACCAGCAACTAGTCAATTCCCTAAAAAAAAAAAAAAAAAAAAAAAAAAAACGCTCAGAGCGTTGTTGCGCGAAAGTGGTAGGGAGTCACGACTTAGAACAAACAGACACCACGCAGAATGTTAGATACTGTATACTGACGTCCAGCAGTCATGGACAACGGCTGTATACAGTACAGGGCAGTTGTGTTAGATCTTATTTTGGTATTGGAACACTGTGAGGGGCAATCATGCAATATAAACATGCCAGCGCCAAAAAGAGATATGTACCAAAATAAAGATGAACATACGTATATTTGTATTCTAATATTTGTATTCTGATATTTCCCCGTCTGAGATTCTGGGCAGACGTATTGTGTGTATGTCAGACAACACTATATATTTGTGTAAAAGTTTTTACAATGTATGATGTGGAACGGGAGACAGTTTCTTTCATTTCTAAATTGCTTTGTCCTGAAAAGTATACTTGGATACACCGCAGCCTGCAAACTTCGGAAAACACGAGGACGTTATTTATGATTCTGTTATACTGCATTCCTTATCCGAAGCTGGACGGTGCCTCTCTTTCTTCAAGAAAGAGGAGGTAAATATCACTCTCTTCAAGGTAACGTTAATAAATCAGTCAATTTAGACTGTTTCAGGGGTAATCGTACCGCGAATCAATGGAGGTGCGAACTTAAACGCGTGAATTGTTGCTAGTGGAAGAATCCGCCAGCCACACACCTCTAAATAATCCACATTATTCGCACCTCTTTACGGCGCCAGTACGTAAATATCAGTAAACACGCTGCATAAAACGTTCTCCTAGGCGTGGGTAGTGAACGACAGACCGTAAAAAATGAAAGTGGTGTTTTTATAATTTGGGAACCGTTCGCGGTAGAATGATACGAGAACTACCTTCTGACATCTATTTTTAATCAATGAAAATTTTCTGCTACTTTTAAGAAAGTTGATTTTTCACGATACTCTATCACGCCTGTCCTAAACTACGTGTAGTATAACAACAATTTTATAGTTGTTTTCAGCAGTATATGTCGATAACATCTGCAAACTTTCTAGGCAATAGTGTCATTAAGAGTGAAGTAATAAATTCTGGCGTGTAACACGGAATTTGTAGCAAATCAACAACCGAAATGTAGTAAGCGACAAACTTTTTTCCTTCACATTTTTGTGAGGGTGAAAGTGAGAAAAAGTTTCAGAAAGGGTCGACAGCATGTTCACAATTTGTTGGAAGTCGCTTGGTGCTACAGTTTCTTCTAGACGAGAGTAGCATTGCGTGTTCCACTGGCGCGACGTGCATTCGAGAGCGCTGCGAGAAAAATTTTGCTGGCCGTGGGACAGTGAAGGTCGGCGGTAGCAGTAGCGGAGACAGCGAAGGCAATCATGCAGCGCATTTCTCAATCTCAAATACTGTTAATTTCAGTCCTCTGCAAGTACCAGGAAATTAGAGGAGGAAGAATGTATATTATTGGGAAGAGTACTCAGGACGCGCCAAGGAGACAACGTTCTTACGTATTGAAGAAGAAGGAGCATATAACATTTTAGTAAGAAAACATTTGCTCGACTATGCAGACAAGTTTAGGACAATTCTCAGATTTGCACACAGTTTCAATCTTCTTTCGTCAACTGAAGACATTCTGAGAAGAAATTTCTGTCACAGAGAGGCGAAACCAATTATACCAGCAGAAAAACTCAGGCGACTTGACGTAGTATTGATTGCTATTTGTACTGCTGGGCTATTCTTCCAGCAGAAAAATGCTGATTTGAAGAAGTTCTTCTACGTATAACGAAAATGTTGACCTTATTCGACCGCTTTCCTTCGGTTGTAATTAAAACGTATGTACACGTAGTTTCGACTGTCTCCGAAGGCAGGGAATGGACAAAAATGTTGGTTCTGTGGTTTGACTGAAATATATGGCATCAGAGAGAAAGAAAATACTAGTACATGGCATCTTTCACTTGTTCCAGGTAGCGAAGTCTGTAGTAGTGACATTATTGTCGTAATACACCATGTGATCAAAAGTGCACGGACCCTTGGCTGAAAATGACTTACAAGTTCTTGGCGCCCTTTATCGGTAATACTGGAA
This sequence comes from Schistocerca piceifrons, assembly GCF_021461385.2. NCBI lineage: Eukaryota > Metazoa > Arthropoda > Insecta > Orthoptera > Acrididae > Schistocerca > Schistocerca piceifrons. The sequence continues at coordinate 151,960,100 of NC_060138.1, read as the reverse complement.
TTCAACAAGGTGTTGGTCCACCCTTAGCCTTGATGACAGCTTCCATTCTCGCAGGCATACGTTCAATCAGACGCTGAAAGGTTCCTTGGGAAATGGAAACCCATTCTTCACGGAGTGCTGCACTGAGGAGAAGTATCGATGTCGGTCGGTGAGGCCTGGCACCAATACGGCGTTCCAAAACATCCCAGAGGTGTTCTGTAGGGTTCAGGTCAGGACTCTGTGCAGGCCAGTCCATTACAGGAATGTTATTGTCGTGTAACCACTCTGCCACAGGCCGTGCATTATGAACAGGTGCTCAATCGTGTTGAAAGATCCAATCGTCATCGTCGAATTGTTCTTCAACAATGGGAAGCAAGAAGGTGCTTAAAACGTCAATGTAGGCCTGTGCTGTGATAGTGCCAAGCAAAACAACAAGGGGTGCAAGCCCTCTCCATGAAAAACACGACCACACCATAACACCATCGCCTCCGAATGTTACTGTTAGCTCTACACACTCTGGCAGCTGACGTTCACTGGGTGAATACCCACACCCTGGCATTGGATCGCCACATTGTGTACCGTGATTTGTCACTCCACACAACGTTTTTCGACTGTTCAATCGTCCAATGTTTAGGCTACTTACCTTGGTATTTGTTGTGGCTTGGCAAGACAACCAAGCCACTATGAGAAAGCGGAAAGGCACGCGTTTAAGCTCACGCAGGCTGGCGTGAGGTATGTTTTACAGCATCAATAGTAACTGGTAATGGCGCCTTGCTAGGTCGTAGCAAATGACTTAGTTGAAGGCTATGCTAACTATCGTCTCGGCAAATGAGAGCGTAATTTGTCAGTGAACCATCGCTAGCAAAGTCGGCTGTACAACTGGGGCGAGTGCTACGAAGTCTCTCTAGACCTGCCGTGTGGCGGCGCTCGGTCTGCGATCACTGATAGTGGCGACACGCGGGTCCGACGTATACTAACGGACCGCGGCCGATTTAAAGGCTACCACCTAGCAAGTGTGGTGTCTGGCGGTGACACCACAGTATTTACCAGCGTAATGTGTGACTTATGAGCAGCCGCTCGACCATGAAATCCAAGTTTTCTTACCTCACGGCTAACTGTCATAGCACTTACAATGGCTCCTGATGCAGTTTGGTATTCCTGTGTGATGGCCTAGATAGATGTCTGGCTATTATACGAGGTCAGCCTGCACACTTTTGTGCTGTACGTGTCCCTTCACCTTTCCGCCTCACTGTCACATTGGAAACAGTGCATCTAGGGATGTTTAGGAGTGTGGAAATCTTGCATAGAGACGTATGACACAGGTGACACCAAATCACCTGACCACGTTCGAAGTCCGTGAGTTCAGCGGAGCGCACCATTCTACTCTCTCACGACGTCTAATGACTACTGAGGTCGCTGATATGGAGTGCCTTGCAGTAATTGGCAGCACAATGCACCTGATATTAAAAACATATGTTTTTGGGATGTCCGGATACTTTCGATCACATAATGTATGTAGGGCCTTGCTGACTGTCAACACTTGAAAGCACGAGGGCAAGATAAAGATGTGGCGCTGCAGTTTTCGTACCGAGACGCCAAGTTGTTGTCGTGTACTTGACCTCTTCTGTTTATGGTTTGCAGATGCTTCACCGTGTCGCAAGTTTGTTTTTGGCTTTGGTTTAAATTTTTTCGCGGTTTCGTCCTCAATTTCAGGATCCACTATCTTGTCGATAAATTTCGAAAAAGTCTGTCGGTCATGTCTTTCCTGATCATTTTCCTATTGTAAACTTTTGCTCATGAGGGATTTATTTTTGATTTATGTTTGCTGCGGGTCTGTGTACGAGCGGAGTAGAGCTATTGTATTCTCCTGTAACTAAGCAAATCGCTGCAACGTGCCGGACTAGCCACTCCAGAAGCACGCAAGCGTTTGCCACAGATAGAGCCTGCAATGGCAGTGCGTTGTTCGCATCCTAGGAGAACGGTCTGGCGTGTTTGCATTGTGCGAGTGGGAAGCGCGGTCCCGCATACGTTTTACGCAGCACGTTGCGGAAAATTCCCGCAGCTAGGAAAACGTAGCTTATGGCGATGTGCGAGCGACGAGCTGCGGGCTACGACACGCCATGACAAACGTACCGCAATAATTGAACACGACTGTACAGGTCATCATTAATGAACGTTCCGCGGGAAGGTGACTCCAACCAGGGTAACAACAAACGCGGAGGAAGGCCTAACGCTATGTTTACTTCCGTGTCAAACTTAACGATGGGTAAGGTACTGAAAAGAAAACAGTACCTTCTGCAGCAACTTCGAGTTCGAATAGCAGCTCATACAATATGTAAATGGTTTCGTCCAGCACTCCATGTGATGGAAATGTAAGATCTCCCCAGGACCGCCCATCCGCTGTCAGCCGCTCCGTCATAGTAATAGCGAACGTAAGCCGCACATCGAAATCCAGTGTGCATAAAACAAGCTATATAGCAAGAATTATTATCATCCTCGTGACTTATCACGAGTTGGCTTTGACAACACACAGACGACCTGACACCTTTCGCTGTACCTCATCATCGTCTGTGTACCGCTCTGTCTAGTGCAATTGAATTTATGGACGACACACAGAGAACCGAGCGACATGTGGGAAATTAAACAAACTGCTCTCCAATTCCACAAGACGATGTCAGTAACGAAAAGGAGATCACACAATGGCCACAGCCAATATAGAATCTACTACAGTATGGTGATGTAGACTCTCGCACATTTTCCGTAATCGTAACAGGCCTCGTTCATTTACAGAACGTCTTGTAATCAGAGCAACGAGAGAACTATAGGTGCAATACAAAGCATTCATTAGTCATTATGTCACTCAGTAACGGTATGTACAGGGTTATTATAAATGATTGATGCGATTTCACAGCTCTACAATAACTTTATTATTTGAGATATTTTCACAATGCCTTGCACACACATACAAAAACTCAAAAAGTTATTTTAGGCATTCACAAATGTTCGATATGTGCCCCTTTAGTGATTCGGCAGACATCAAGCCGATAATCAAGTTCCTCCCACACTCGGCGCAGCATGTCCCCATCAATGAGTTCGAAAGCATCGTTGATGCGAGCTCGCAGTTCTGGCACGTTTCTTGGTAGAGGAGGTTTAAACACTGAATCTTTCACATAACCCCACAGAAAGAAATCTCATGGGGTTAAGTCGGGAGAGCGAGGAGGCCATGGCATGAATTGCTGATCATGATCTCCACCACGACCGATCCATCGGTTTTCCAATCTCCTGTTTAAGAAATGCCGAACATCATGATGGAAGTGCGGTGGAGCACCATCCTGTTGAAAGATGAAGTCGGCGCTGTCGGTCTCCAGTTGCGGCATCAGCTAATTTTCCAGCATGTCCAGATACACGTGTCCTGTAACGTTTTTTTTTTTCGCAGAAGAAAAAGGGGCCGTAAACTTTAAACCGTGAGATTGCACAAAACACGTTAACTTTTGGTGAATCGCGAATTTGCTGCACGAATGCGTGAGGATTCTCTACCACCCAGATTCGCACATTGTGTCTGTTCACTTCACCATTAAGAAAAAATGTTGCTTCATCACTGAAAACAAGTTTCGCACTGAATGCATCCTCTTCCATGAGGCGTTGCAACCGCGCCGAAAATTCAAAGCGTTTGACTTTGTCATCGGGTGTCAGGGCTTGTAGCAATTGTAAACGGTAAGGCTTCTGCTTTAGCCTTTTCCGTAAGATTTTCCAAACCGTCGGCTGTGGTACGTTTAGCTCCCTGCTTGCTTTATTCGTCGACTTCCGCGGGCTACGCGTGAAACTTGCCCGCACGCGTTCAACCGTTTCTTCGCCCACTGCAGGCCGACCCGTTGATTTCCCTTTACAGAGGCATCCAGAAGCTTTAAACTGCGCATACCATCGCCGAATGGAGTTAGCAGTTGGTGGATCTTTGTTGAACTTCGTCCTGAAGTGTCGTTGCACTGTTATGACTGACTAATGTGAGTGCATTTCAAGCACGACATATTACGCTTTCTCGGCTCCTGTCACCATTATGTCTCACTGCGCTCTCGAGCGCTCTGGCGGCAGAAACCTGAAGTGCGGCTTCAGCCGAACAAAACTTTATGAGTTTTTCTACGTATCTGTAGTGTGTCGTGACCATATGTCAATGAATGGAGCTACTTTGAATTTATGAAATCGCTTCAATCATTTGTAATAGCCCTGTATAGTATCTGAAACTGTCGTGTTGTCCGCAACCACCAAGACGTCGTAAGACGTTCTGTAAATGAACGAAACCTATTATCATTGTGGAACTGCGCGACAGCACACTGTAATTAAAGAAATTACAATAATGCAGTTGTGACTTTACACCTTTTGATAGTGTACCAAGCTTACACAATGTAGTTTATTTCCTGTCACACGTACGGTAATGGATCTTTTGTCTTCAACACCAGAGCACCTCAAGTGGCAAATTACCGTGTATCAAAAAAGTTTTGTACAGCGCTGCGTTAGTTATGTTTTCTGTATATCTAACTCCACAGGTATCTTACTTAATTGGTGACACTATAAATGTACACAACCCGACAGAAAAAGTACAGCATCCAGAAGACATGGTCGGATGTCACTGTATCTTCGTACAAGTGCAAAGAATCGGCAAGTATGTAAATATTCGAGCTCCAGTTATCTGTAACAAACTGAACGGTCAACCAGAGTGCGTTTTGTTTGTGTTTAGTGTTGTTACCAGGCTTTGTAACGTTTATATGGGCTATGAACAGCGTCAGATGTTGAGCGATCACTGTGAAGAGCGCGGAGATACAGCATACTCGTATGAGGCAACGTTATCAGCACTTATAATTATAAAGGTTCCTCATTGTGGGACTCTATTTGGCTGACTGGTCGAATCGAGCAATATCCAAATTTGCAGGGCATTCGAATGTGAGAGCGTCAGAATGTAAGGGCTGGACTGCTCGTTATCAAGGTTCCAGCCGACCACGTCTGACCACCACAAGGGAGAATCGCCGTGTTATGGACTAAGCAGATTGTAACCCCTTAACATCTGCGCTTGCCATAAGAGGATAGAATACCCTGGAACTATCATTGTCACCTCATACCAATGGTTGGAGACTAACAGCAATAGAAATAGACATAGTCTCATGCACAGGTTGCCGTTAACGTCACTTCACAAACGCCTACGTTTAGAGCGGAAGCATACGCTGTCTGATGAATAGCGTCACATTTTGTTCAGCGATGACTCGCACTTTTGCACTACCCCAGATAACCATTGTCGGTGAGTATAGTGGCTACCTCAAGACAGGTATCATTCTTCCAATATTCTGAGGAGGCACACCATTGTTAATTCCGGCGTCATAGTATGGGGAGCCATTGGGTACGACTTCAGAGCATAGTGGTAGTGATCGAGGGAACAACGATGGTAAACGGTACGCCATGATCATACTGCGTCCTCATTCGTTACCTCTCATACGACGGTTTGGTGGTGCCTTTTTTTTTCAGTAAGGCAATGCTTGTCCACACATGGTACGTGTCCTTATAAGGTGTCTGAATGAGACTGAGATTCTTCCGTGACCCCAGATCTGTCCCTAGTAGAATTTGTGTGCCATCGGCTCGGAGGACAACTCTGTATCCAGGATATCAAAAACCGGTTACAGCAGGTGTGGACCAGCTTTTCAGGAGAGGATACAAACTCCTTATGACACCCTGCCTAACTGAATCAGTGCGTGCATCAAGGCCACGGGGTGTGTAACGTCGTACTGACAAGCTCGCTCATACTGCCAAGTGTTTCGTAGATTCGATTCTGTTCAATATTCGCTTCAATAACATCAAATACCTTCTCAAAACGCGAAGTTTCGTTACGTTTCCTCCTCACCTTTTGGGTGCGCCGTTTCCTTTGTCAAGGGATGTACGAGTATGATGGGTGTTACTCTGCGATGTGCACGTTTCGAGCCGGGAAACGGGCGTGTTTGCCGCAAGACAAGTATCCACACAGAAGCGCAAAGGCGTTTGCAGCACCACAGACTGTCAGCAGCGCGACCATAGCTGCTGCAGGGAGCATCTCGCCGACAATGATGCGTCCAGCGGCAACACTAGATTTAAGATTGTCATCAAATGGTCTATTCCGTGTCATGGGCTTTCCGACCGTGACGCCAGAGTGTTGTTTGCGTCCACAAGTATTTTATTTGTCGGTCAAAGGAAGTCGCTTTTCTTGCTGTGCCAGTCTACATTTTGTATCCTCTCTACTTCAGACACCATCAGTTATTTTGCTGTCCAAACAGCAAAACTAATCTTCTACTTTCGGTATCTCGTTTCCTAATCTAATTCCCTCAGCATTCCATTATCATTGTTTTTCTTTTGTTTCTGCTCATCTTTTATCCTCGTTTCTAGACGCTGCCCATTCCGTTCAGCCACTATTCCAAATCCTTTGCTTCTCTGACAGAATTGCGATGTCATAGGCAAACCTCATGGGTTTTATTTCTTCTCCCTGAACTTCAATTCTTACTCCAAATATCTCTTTACTTTCCTTTAACGCTTGCTCAGTGTACGGACTGAATAACATGGGTGATAGACTACAACCCTGTTTCATTCTCTTCTCAACCACTGTGTTTTCGTTTCATGCCTATCGACTCTTTACAACTTCCGCGTGGTCTCTGTAAAAGTTGTAAAGAGCCTTCGCTCCCTGTGTTTTACCCCTGCCACCTGCAGAATTTCCAGTCAACACTGTCAAAAGCCCTATCTAAGTCTAGAAATACTATGAATGAAGATTTGCCTTTCTTTGGCCTATTGTCTACGACAAGTGGGAGGGTCAATGTTGCCTCGCTTGTCCCTAAGTTTCTTTGGAATCCAAACTGATCTTCGCCGAGGTCGACTTCTACCAGTTCTTCCATCCTTGTGTAAAGAATTCATGGTAATACATTTTCAACCATGACTTATTAAACTGATACTTCGATATATTTTACACTTGTCAACTACTGCTACTGCTTTCTTTGAGATTGGAATTATTACATTCTTCTTTAAGTCTGAGGGTATTTCGCCTGTCTCAAACATCTTGCAGACCAGACGGACGAATTTCATCATGGCTGGCTCTCAAAACGATATGGGATAGCAGTTCTCATGGAATATCGTCTACTTCAGGGGCCTTGTTTCGACTTAAGTTTTTCAGTGCTGTGAGAAATTCTTCTCACAGCATCATATCTCCCACCTCATCTTCAACTACATTCTCTTCCATTTCTATAATATTGCCTTCAAGTTCATCTCCCTTGTACAGATCCTCTACATTCTCCTTCCACCTTTCAATTTTCCTTTCTTTGTTTAATACTGGTTTTCCGTTTGGTGTCCTTACATTCATAGAGCTGCTTCCCTTTTCCCCAAAGGCCTCTTTAGTTTTCCCCCTGTGAAATATGCTTCTAAATCCTTGCATTTGTCCTTTAACCATTCTTGCTTAACAATTTTGCGCTTCCTGTTAATCTCTATTTTTGACGTTTGTATTCCCTTTCACCTGATTAACTTACTGCATTGTAATTTTTCTCCTGTTATCAATTAAATCCAATGTCTCTTTTGTTATCGTTCTATTAGGGCTTATCTTTTTTACCTATGTGTCTCTTTACTGCCCTCATCATTTCATCTCCGAAAACTAGTCATTCGTCTTCTATCGAATTCCTTTCCTCTGCTCTAATCAGTCATTCCCTATTGCTCCCTGTGAATCTCTCAACAGCCTCTGGTTGTTTCAGCTTATCCAGGTCTCATCTTCTTAATTTCCTATCTTTTTGCGATTTCTGTAGTTTTAATCTACATTTGATAACCAACAAATCCTCAGAAATGGCTTACAATTTAAAATCTGATTCCGAAATCTTTCTCTTACCGTTACATAATCAGTCTAAAACGTTCCGGTAAATCCAGGCCTCTCCCATGTATACGACCTTCTTTAATGATTTTTAAACTAAGTGTTAGCGATGATTAAATTATGCCCTGTGCAAAATTTTACGAGGCAGCTTTCACTTTCATTCCTTTCCCCAGTCCATATTCACTTGCAATTTTTCTTCCTTTTCCTACTATAGAATTCCAGTCTCCCATTGTAAGACGTCGCAGTCTCCTGACCTTCATTGCTTACATGTACTGCCCTCACAATGATATTCTGCACATCAAGACGCTTCGTTCGAACCCAAACTCGATAAGATAAAGTCAATGTTGTATGAATTCATGTAAACGATATGCAATTGACAAGTGAGCGCACCATGGTTGAAATACTCGAGGCTGACGTGCACACATGCATTCCAGACACGACAGTCACAGAGGCTTTTAGTTCGGGAGAGAGGCCGCACAGCGGGACGCCAGGCCCTTCAGAGGACGACCCAGCCCATGTTGGCCGGTAACCGCCCGTAGTGGACAGTGTGGGCCCGAGTGAAAAGGGGGATGACCCCGTGTTTGGCTTAAAAGCAAATGCCGCTACAGTGTGTGGGAGCGGCCAACCTACGCATTCGTTACACATAGCACGCAGTTTCAGAGATTTTCACAGGGAGATAGCAAACGCCAAACGCCAAAGCTACAGGTCACCTTAAACGAAACGTCATTCTCCCGTTTTAGAAGAGCAATGCTGATTGGCAGACGATATTTCTGACGCCTTGAGCTGAAGGAATAATGGAAGAGACAGAAAGATATACCCCTTCACGTCTGGTGTGGAGAGGCGCCGTTCCGTTGTCGCTCTTGGAGCGAGAACACGTAACGAGAGCGTGCGCGCTCGTACGTGTACTCGAAAGAGAGAGGAACAAGTCTCTCCTCAGTACTTCACTGGGAGAGCACCTCCGTCGAGAGCGAATCGATATGCTACTCTATATTGAGTCTTTGCGATTAAGCGTTGTTCACTGTGTTGGCTGACACACTTATTGTGCGGTGTGAACGGACAGAGTTATAGTTAAACGCCTGCGAGCGAATTTTGAGTGGCATCGCGGTGGACTGGTTATCTGACCGGTGTACCACGCCAATAGTTAGACTAAGGGCGAATAGGAATCCTTGACTTCATCAAGGCATAGGGAGAGTTTGATTGGCGAAGGTCAATCCAGATAGAACGAGAGTTATCTTATTCGTCAGCAGCGAGCGGCGCAGACAGCAGTCATCGCAGCTTACGATATCGTGCGCTACAGCTCTTGCGAGCCCCATATTTCCTCCACAACAGTACACTTCACTGCATTTCACACGCGACAGTCTCGACCGTACCTAGCAACATTCTAAAGGATAATTAATCAAATTGAGTAGGCGTACCTCTCAGCCATTCTGCTAAGGCAATAACCATCTTAAACTTTGTGTAGAAATTTCATTAGCGAATCCTATCCTTGAAAGGCAACTTCACATTCCGTAAAGAACCAGGATATAACTTGTTCAATTCATAACTAAAAGTGTCATTGTGATTTCTCAGAATTTTTGCAAAATAAATAATAACTTTCATTAGTTCCATGTTTTTCTTACACTAACTAGCACTACTCCAGTACCCAAGTATCCCACTGGTTACGTGAGAAATTTTGTGAATTTTTGTGTCATTTCCTTACAGCGGACGACTCCAGAAGATATATATTGCTGAAAGTTTTTCAGGCATTTCTCTTTAGAACATTAGGAGCGTCGGTCTGACTTCTGTAGTAGTGTGTGGGTGGAAATTGTATCTTGCATGAGCCACAGGGTAAAGGGTACATCTCAGATTAATCCGTTGTGCAGAATAACAAAACAAAGATCAACCTCACACCTCAGACCATCATAATGAAAATTTCGTCTCCTTTAACTAACTGAATAATTTCCCTTATCTCATCATCCATTTCTTCAATCTCCTCATTATCTGTGGAGCTAGTTGGCATATAAAGTTGGTATACTGTGTGGGTGTTGACTTTGTGTCTATCTTGGCTACGATAAGGCGTTCACTATGCCGTTCATAGTAGTTTACCCGCATTCCTGTTTTCTTATTCATTATTATACCTGCTTCTGCTTTCCCTCTGATTTTGTATTTGTAACCCTGTATTTACCTGACCAGAAGTCCTCTTCCTTCTCCCATCGAACTTCACTGATTCCAACTATATCTGAGCTGAATTTACAGTACATACGCAAGTTTAATTTTTTTATTATTATCTTTTTTCTACAAAATTATTGTAAAAAATGATTAAACTTGTCATGTTTCACGAATTTTAATTTCGATTAAATTTCTTTACTTATTTTATGAATTTTAATTTCTCACTCAGTTTTTTTTCCCAAGAAAGTCAGGGCTTTTAGACATCTTGAATCTCCCGAGTCGTTACATATTTCTATAATGTCTCTTAACCTTTCTTCGAGATCTGTGAAGGTTGTCTTCTTTTTTTGAAGAGATGCCAATGGCATCTTTGTTAGTTTTAAATGCAGCATTTATAGCTTCCTTCTTCAGTTCATTTATCATAAAGCATAGCTTTCTGATTTTAGTTTTTTATGCCAGCCTTCGACATCATTAGTGGTCTTTGACGCTGGTTAGAAACATTCCACATTCCAATTTGTATACGAGTATTTTTCATTGGTTGGTAGAGCATATAATCTGTGGATTTTGTGGTGTTTTCTCCACTGGGTATTTCTTACACAATTACCATTCACACTCCATCAACACTGTTTGGTGCTGCTGCAGCACACATGCAGCAAAACAAGCAGGCTTCCTCTACATTCATGTATTCCTTCGTTAATTCTATATATTGCAGCTTCTTCCGAAGACATTGGTTGAAGTGAAAATTACAACGGAAATGGATTTTTCGGGGAAACCTGTTTTCCTACCTTTAATTGTACACATTTGAAAGTCTAGCACTTCATTTTTTGATGTTAATCGAGGAATCTCATATTTCAGTCCATAAGAAAGTCTTTCGCATGTATTTTTTACTTTTGTTTGGGAAGAAGCAAATAAAGCAAGCACCATTCGAGCTATTCGATTCCTTTTTTCCCCACTATCATACAGTGCTGTGCAGAAAACGCGCATTCTCAGAAATTTATTCTTCAAATTAAGGCCTATGTTTGATACCAGTAAATTTTTCTTGGGCAGGAAAGCGCTCTTTGCCTGTGCTAATCTGCTTTTTATGTTCTCCTTGCTCCGTCCGTCATGGATTATTTTGCTTTTCCAAATGGTTCAAAAAATCGTTCAAATGGCTCTGAGCACATGGGACTTAAATTCTGAGGTCATCAGTCCCCTAGAACTTAGAACTACTAAAACCTAACTAACCTAAGGACATCACACACATCCATGCCCGAGACAGGATTCGAACCTGCGAACGTAACGGTCGCGTGGTTCCATACTGTAGCGCCTAGAACCGCTCGGCCACTCCGGCCGGCATTTTGCTTTTAAGGCATCAGAATTGCTTAACTACGTCTACTTCATGATGACTAATCTCAATGCTACGTTTTTCGGTATTCTCATGTCTGTCACTTCTTATTAATTTCGTGTTTCTTCGGTTTACTCTCAAGCTGTATTCTTTACTTATTAGACTGTTCATTTCATTGAGCAGATCATTTTGTCCTTCTTCACTTTTACTGAGTATAGCAATGTCAGCAACAAATCTTATCATTGTTATCCTTTCATTTTGAATTTTAATCCCACTTTTATTTCCATTGTTGCTTCTTCAATGCATAGACTGAACAGAAGGGGAGAAAGACTATATCGCTGTCTTACACCCTTTTTAATCCGAGCACTTTGTTCTTCGTCTTCTCTTTTATCTTTCCCTCTTGGTTTTTATGCACATTGTGTATCATTCGTCTTGCCCTGTACTTACTCTTATTTATCTCAGAATGTCGAACATCTTGCGCCACTTTAGACTGTCAAACGCTTGTGTATGGGTTGAAAAATTCTATGAGCCTGTCTTGATTTTTCTTGTCTTGCTTCCATCATCAAGCGCAACTCCAGAACTGCCTCTCTGGCGCCTTTACCTTTCCTAATCGGTCATATAATTTATTTAAGGAAAAGTATAATTCAAAAGTTAAATGGGAACTTTTGATTACCAGACCCACTTATCTGTTTTCAGAGAACGATGCCAAGACATTAAAGGGGTATGTTTCGAAGGGAATTGAAGAAAAGCTTCGCTTTTTCATAAGGTGATGCACCTACTGTAAGGAGTAGCAAATGGAGCTAAGCCGACTCTTTAATTTTCTTGAATAACGTTGTGACATTCAGGGGAAGTGAAACGTCCCCTTTAATCAATTATACATGACTGTGCTTAAACTGACACACAATATTTTTAGCGCAACGCAATCTGACTTTCAAAAATCCCTACAAAAGAATGGCCCTGACTAACATTAACCTATACCTTTCACAAATCACTTACCTCAAAAAATCTTCGTTACTCAAGCTACTGCAATACAGCGAGCGCCACTACTGCCAGCTAAATAAAAGATTCAAACTACTGAAGGCACTAACTACTGATAGGCGCAGTTAGCAAAAGAAAGATTTTGATAGAGAACAAACAATGTATTTACTTTAATATTGTTCAAAAGTCATATATATATCAGTTCATGACATCCAGTCTTACAAATGTACTGTCTCTGATGGACACACGTCCAGATCATCCGCTCTCAAAAATCTGCCATCTCACTTCCCCACATCCACCACTGCTGGCAGCTCACCTCCAACTGCACAACGCTACGCACTGTTAACAGCCAACTGCCCAACACCACAATAGCGACTATTGCAGCAATGCCGACCAGCCTCAGACTGCACACAGCACAGTCAGTGATTTTCATACAGAGCGCTACGTGGCGTTACCAATAAAAAAACCTAAACAGCCTACTTACAGAAGTTACTCAAGTATGTTATTTGAAAGTGCATTCGCACAATCATCAAATGGAGACAACAATCACACTGAAGTGTCAGAAATAGATTTCGCTGGTAGCGTACTCGTAGTCACAGTGCTCATTTGTGTTGAAAGCAAGGAGACTGCCTCTGGATGGCACACCACAACCACCACTGCCAGCGCCAACACTTGCTTAGCCAGCAAAGAAGAAATGAAAATGAGCTAGTTCTAGCTATGATAAGGAGCTCTTTGAAGTAGAACGCAAAAAAAGAAAAAAGAAATTGGGAAACTTGAGAGAAGACACGAAGTTTATGCATTCTCTATTGCCTTATATGGAGCAGATAGATCCACTCGATAAATTAGATGCAGTGAGGTAGATAAGTGCTATCTTATTTTAATTCCAGTAAAAAAATAGTAGAAAGAAGTTTATTTTCTATAATCATATCCTACCCCCTACCGTGCAGTTACTACAGTTCAAGGCTGTAGGTGGTTACTACCGCTTCAGTTTTTCACGTTGATGTGTGTATTTGGTTCCAAATTGCCAGGATTTATCTCTAGCACATGTCTACAGCCCATTTTATTATTATTTGCATTTACGAAGTTTTGTGAAATTAATGTTACAAAGATTTCACAGAAGTTTGGTCTCATGCCACATGTTGGATTTTTGTGATACATGATAGGTAAGTCGATCTGCAGGGTGGCCAACAAGTAGTGTTCTGCTTAAGGATGTCTTAACACTGCACATGAACGGGGTAGAAGAAAGCTGTTTAGGTTAACTGAAACACTTTACTTCACATTAACAATGACTGCTGATGAATTATGTCCCCAACTATAAAATATCAGCAAAACTTCTTGGTCTTTCAATGTGCTTAATTAGGAATTTAATGTGACTGACATACTGGGATACATGTCTAAGTATTTCAAGATGCAGTGTGTGCAAACTACACACAACAGTAATAAGATTCTGGTTGAGTAATTTTGCCATCTCCGCTAAAAGATATGTAGTCCAAGAGCAAATACATGTGTCACTAAACAGCAGTGTCTGTCAGCTGTTAGAGTGTTATATCATCTGAGTAAGTCCATATGAATCGAGTATTTCTTGCTTTGAATCAAATGTAGATGAGTTACACAGTGTGGTAACCACATACCTTAAATATTTCAGCTTCCAAATATTTACAGAACAATTGCATGTCAGCCATGGATTGCAGTATTAAAATTACATACTCCAGCATCACTGTCTCTTCCATACGTTCTTACAGAAATCACTACAACTCTATATTTTTCGTCAGTTACTGCGCCAGCGTAGTGTGCAAACTGACGTTTGTTCAGAATTTCCTTTGCAATATTGGAAAAGTGTTTAGCTGGTTACGACATACCTGACGACTGGTTGGGTTGGGTTGTTTGGGGGAGGAGACCAGACAGCGAGGTCATCGGTCTCATCGGATTAGGGAAGGACGGGAAAGGAATTCGACCGTGCCCTTTCAAAGGAACCATCATGGTATTTGCCTGCAGCGATTTAGAGAAATCACGGAAAGCCTGTATCAGGATGGTCGGACACGAGATTGAACCTTCGTCCTTCCGAATGCGAGTCCTGACGACTGGTATAGTAATCACAGAGCTCTTGGTATTTCTGCCACAATATTTGCCACCTCTGTTTTAGCACCTCGAAATGAATAAGGGCTGAACTAATAAGAACTTAAAAAAAGTGTTTACAAACAGCTTTAGATTTGTAGAAGTGTTTTTTTAAATAAATTGGGGGTTAGTAACCTGAAACAATTTCTTTCAGTTCCAGACTACGTATTTCTATTATTCAATTTAGCAAACCAATATTCGCTTTTTTGCTGTGTCACTATCAGGTTCGTGTTTTGCGGCTAAGAACGCGTAGAAAATTGTTATTAGCATAACTTTACACAAAACAAATTATGCCAGAGTTTATTTGTAGTAAAAAAGTTACAACGAATCACAAAAAATGTCTAACGCCAGTCACATTACACGTTTAAAGTACATACGCAGCACACTGTTTATTTATAATTTGACTAAGTAGCTTATCTTAATGCAATTGTCAGGCTTCCGCCAATCATTACTGGCTGCTGAAAGTTGGTGGTCAACGCTGAAAGCCTGCTCATTAATCTCTTGATCAGATAGTTGAAAGTAAATCTGCTGATCACTTTGTATTCGAAATTTTGCGTGCTGATCTTCGTAGCTGCTGATACAAACTGTGAAATACTTGGTACAGATGCCTCTCCTATGTTTCATGCACATATTTTTTAATTGGGACTAATATTTCTGCTGTATTTTCGAGCAACAACATTCGCCCCATTCGCGTCAGCTGACAATGGCTCAGACTGTAGCGGGAACAAGAAAGATGGCGGCAGCAAGGCTTTTCCTCGCTGCTCGCAGAAAAACAACGAAGGCTGCGCCTTTATTTATAAGCGATCTTATTACAGTAAGTTAACTATCACTGGCGGATCCTTTGGTCCTCTTTCTCATGACATACATTTTAAACTTTACATACAGAAGATGGAAAAAGTGTGGGGTCCCACATTTGTACCCTTGAATGACTAGATAATTACTGTAAGGAATCATTCAAGTAATGATTACAATATTAACATACATGAGAAATCATAGCGGCTGGTCCCGGCGGAGGTTCGAGTCCTCCCTCGGGCATGGGTGTGTGTGTTGTCCTTAGGATTATTTAGGTTAAGCAGTGTGTAAGTTTAGGGACTGATGACCTTAGCAGTTAAGTCCCATAAGATTTCACACACATCTGAACATTTTTTTTTGAGAAATCATAATATACACATTTTTTAAATTGTATGAAGGTGATTTACAAACACATTTGCAATTGAAACTTCCTGGCAGATTAAAACGGTGTGCCGGACCGAGACTCGAACACGGGTCCTTTGCCTTTCACGAGTAAGTGCTCCACTGTCCTTTTTGTTGTTGACGTCAATTTGTCCGTTGTTGTTCATTCTATTTGTTTGCGGCGGACGTCCCATGACGCTTGTTCTAGTTCATAGTTGATCCTAACTCAGTTCTTTTATTACACAGGGCAGTTAACCCTCTGACCGAACACGCTGAACTACCGTGCCGGCTATCTGAGTTACCCAAGCAAAGCAATTCATTAAATAGTTTTAAGATGAGATTCTTTTCGTACTATCACATTCAGATAGGACTATAATATTTCATATACATCAATCATTTTGTCTTTGTTTTAGTAGTTAATAATTAATACTTGGGAAAATTTTCAGTTTTATCACTAGCACTGGGAGGTACATACGCGTTGCGTTAGCATGATGTTTGAACGGTGTTGTTTGGATTATAGAGTGGGGGAACGGTCAGTACTTTGAGAGAGCTGCGCACGGCTAACTGCGCTGCGGGTCACACAGGGTGGCTGGCGTGACGTCACGCAGGGCGGTGATGACGTCGACCGGTCGTCAGAAGCTGGCTCGCACGGCTGTTCCATTTGTTACGGCTCCAGCCTTCGAGCGCAGTTCAGCTTTCTCATCTTCCGTCTCCATACTTGCTTATCAGCAATCTACACTGCAGTCGTACCACGTTTCCTGCAACAAGCGCAGTGTAACATTAGTTTCTAGGGAAAAGCTGTACCAACACGCCACAGACAGGAACAAGATACATATATAAATTTACATCATAAACAAAATATATTTTTGTAACAAAACCAACATAAATTTCATTTTTACTCTAGATATTATAATTTTTGCACACTTAATATTTGCCTAGTGTACAGGCAGAGATCTGAAACTCGGTCATTCTGTAACAGTCATGTATCTATCAGTTCACATGAGTATATACAGTTTTCTATTATTTTGTACTGTTCAATTTATTTCGGTAAGTGCGCAGTCGCACGTATATTTGATTGCTCAATAAGGGTCCCGCGGTGAGTTCCGCTACAATACCTTTAACTCAAGGCAAGCCCACGGGTCATTTTACAAGTGCATGAAATGTATTCACAGATGCGAATACGAACAACCGTCAGCTGTATGAGGAAATGACGATGAAAATTTGTGCCAGACTGGGACTCGAAACGGGATTTCCCGGTTTAGGACAATGGTCGCCTTAATCGCTTTGGCTATCCGTGCATGATTCATATCCACACTCTAACTTTCATATGTCGTCGTTCCTAAGTCACAACCTGTACTCGTACACACATTATGTAATTCCCGTGCAGGGAAGGACATTTTAATTCACAGTCACTGCCTAGTATCGGTAGATACAATATTGCAGTGCCAGATGTTAAGAACAACGATACAATGTCCCTTCGGATATGGGTGGATGTGTTTCCATCTGTTGCCTGTAAGCTGTGTAATGTTAAAGTTTGTAGCTATCTAAAACAAAAGGAATAATATAGTAGATAATCTGAAAATAAAAGCACTAAATACTTCAAGCAATGATGCACAATAGTAATTTTTCTCTTACCTGAAATATTTCTGTACTGCTTCGGCATCTGTTAATTCTAATAACTTTTCGACATTGCTTAAACCATATTATTTTAATATCAGAGGTGCTCATTCATATCCATTCTCCAGTGTCATTTGTTTATCATGTTCATGTAACAATACCCACAACAGTTCTCCGATCATGAAGAAAAATACAGATAATTAGTACACGGAAAAAATTAGAATTTTTAGATAACACTTGTTTCTGTTTTTTTCTCAATCGTGCTGGCTCAGTCGCAGGTGCGACTTGACCGCTACTTGCGAAGAGGAAAGGAAGATAAGGAAGTACAGAATAAAGCTTGAAATTACTTTCGGCTCCTCAGGGATCAACGAAGCTAATTTTGTCGAAAAATTTCGCTTCATGAAGAATACTACTCAAAAAGAATGCCGATGCTGATCACTGTAGTATACCTCTGCCTTGTAGTGGAAGGTTCCTTTAAGTTAAAGACGTGGGGTCTCGTAATTTTCAAAAGTACTGACCATTAAAATTGCTACACCAAGAAGAAATGCAGGAGGTAAACGGGTATTCATTGGACAAATATATTATACTAGAACTGACATGTGATTACTTTTTCACGCATTTTGGGTGTATAGATCCAGAGAAATCAGTACCCAGAAAAACCACCTCTGGCCGTTATAACGGCCTTGATACGCCTGGGCATTGAGTCAAACAGAGCTTGGATGGCGTGTACAGGTACAGCTGCCCATGCAGCTTCAACACGATACCACAGTTTATCAAGAGTAGTGACTGGCGTATTGTGAGAGCTAGTTGCTCGACCACCATTGACCAGACGTTTTCAATTGGTGAGAGATCTGGAGAATGTGCTGGCCAGGGCAGCAGTCGAACATTTTCTGTATCCAGAAAGGCCCGTACAGGACCTGCAACATGCGCTCGTGCATTATCCTGCTGAAATGCAGGGTTTCGCAGGGATCAAATAAAGGGTAGAGCCACAGGTCGTAACACATCTGAAATGTAACGTCCACTGTTGAAAGTGCCGTGAATGCGAACAAGAGGTGGCCGAGACGTATAACCAATGGCACCCCAAACCATCACGCCGGGTGATACGCCAGTATGGTGATGACGAATACACGCTTCCAATGTACGTTCACCGTGATATCGCCATCACGGATGCGACCATCATGATGCTGTAAACAGAACCTGGATTCATCCGAGAAAATGACGTTTTGCCATTCGTGTACTCTTGTTCGTCGTTGAGTACACCATCGCAGGCGCTCCTGTCTGTGATGCAGCGTCAAGGGTAACCGCAGCCACGGTCTCCGAGCTGATAGCCCGTGCTGCTCCAAACGCCGTCGAACTGTTCGTGCAGATGGTTTTTGTCTTGCAAACGACCCCATCTGTTGACTCAGGGATCGAGACGTGGCTGCACGATCCGTTACAACCATGCGGATAAGGTGCCTGTCATCTCGACTGCTAGTGATACGAGGCCGTTGGGATCCAGCACGGCGTTACGTATTACACTCATGAAGTCACTGATTCCATATTCTGCTAACAGTCATTGGATCTCGACCAACGCGAGCAGCAATGTCGCTATACGATAAACCGCAAACGCGTTAGGCTAAAATCCGACGTTTATCAAAGTCGGAAACGCGATGGTACGCATTTCTCCTCCTTACACGAGGCATCACAACAACGGTTCACCAGGCAACGCCGGTCAACTACTGTTTGTGTATGAGAAATCGGTTGATTTCAAAATGGCTCTGAGCACTATGGGACTGAACTACTGAGGTCATCAGTCCCCTAGAACTTAGATCTACTGAAACCTAACTAACCTAAGGACATCACACACATCCATGCCCGAGGCAGGATTCGAACCTGCTACCGTAGCGGCCGCGTGGCTCCAGACTGTAGCGCCTAGAACCGCTCGGCCACCTCGGCCGCCAGAAATCGGTTGGAAACTTTCCTCACGTCTGCACGTTGTAGGTGTCACCACCGGCGCCAACCTTGTGTGAATGCTCTGAAAAGCTAATCATTTACATATCACGGCATCTTCTTCCTGTCGGTTAAATTTCGCGTCTGTAGCACGTCATCTTCGTGGTGTAGCAATTTTAGTGGCCAATAGTTTATAACTCAAGACCACCATCTCCAGCCGTGAGCCAGTGAGCCCAGCGACCCTGAAATTTGTGGATTCGACTTTACACTCGTTCTGTTATTTTCAAGTGTCTCTCCCTTCGCTCTGCGTCCTGAAGAGTGTTGTAGATGCATTATAACAAT
The DNA here is from genome assembly GCF_021461385.2 of Schistocerca piceifrons. NCBI lineage: Eukaryota > Metazoa > Arthropoda > Insecta > Orthoptera > Acrididae > Schistocerca > Schistocerca piceifrons. The sequence goes on along the minus strand of NC_060138.1, from coordinate 151,940,643 downwards.
AGCGTTTCTTCAGATAGTAAGTCATGTTGTAACGTACGTTATCCTGTCATTGTACGCCATAAATAACGTACCGTTTCGGTATAATCATTTACACGGTTTCTGTCTGTTAATATCCTGGCGTGGAAAGTCAAGTAGAACGTATTTATTTTTGTTTTTTTTTCTGTTTTTGAACGTTATGAGCTACTTTTTAAATAATTGTTTGCGCAAGTTTCCTTCACTTTGATTCGTCAATAAGTGATTAAATGAAATAATAGGTCTATAATTATTTCTTTTGAGTTATCACTCATTATTTCTAATTTGTTTTTGACACCTTATCATTGAGCGCACCACATTATTTCATTCCGTTCAACACTTTGTTAAGAAACTTATTCGATAATGTTCTGATTCAAAAGTCACAGCAAACTTATGTGCCCAATATTACATTAAAACTGTTACATACTTCAATATTTCTGCTGCACTCTCAAATCTTTCACGGTTGACCGCCCTCACGCCGTACGCCCTACCCTCTCTGTTCGGAGTGATGTTAACGACGCTGCTTTAGCGTCCCCTCCAGATTCCATACATCGCACGCTATGCTTTCCGCCGATTGCACAACATGGTTTCACGTAGTTTACGGGTGAGTACGTTATTTTTCCAAACAATTTTCTTTTCTTATGAGCACTTTTTCTTATCGAGCTTCTCCATAAAATTAGGGTATTTCGGGGTGGATTTAAATATTCATTTACTTACATAAGTTTTAATTATTTACCAATTAATAAAATGTGTACCGAAGTCATAATGAATCGCTCTTGGGAATTCTTATACGGTTTGCCTCCAAACGCTGTATACACGCTTGCTCAGTCTCACTGAATCGATGATCATGTAGGAGGCCTGCTTTGGGCGTACACCGACGAAATTTTATGCCTCACTGGTGGCATTCTTTCAAAAGACATAAATAACCATCTAAAATCAATGGAATGTTTGATATACACCAAATTACCACGAACTGGTATCAATTCAATCTTCGCAACACACCAAAGATATGATACCACCGATAACACAGTGAAATAACGGTTTCAATTGTATTTTTTTTTCGCAAAAATCATTACTGAATGGTGATTTGTTGTTTTATGTGCACATGCGTCAACAGAATTGTGAAACTGAACTTAAATTTTTTTTTAAATTAGAACTTGTGACAGAACTGTCAAACCAACTGTTACATTTCTTTAATTGAGATTTTCATTTTCAACTCATCCTGTGGATGTTCCAAACATTTTCTGTCATACAAACCTTTTTCTGACAATCACAAACAGAACAACAAAAAATCAACCAAATTTCCTCAAGCCATTCTGAAGTGATGATGTTTCATACATGCGGAAACTGATTTTTATTCATATAGATGTACTACAATCGTATGAAATAGGTTTTTTGTATATGGGGGTTGTGAATATTCTCTTGAATTATGTTAGCTAACGGGATTGGCAGTTAAAATTGATTCTCCATGTGCAGGCATAAGCTGTCAGCAGCACACCGGTCGGCAAAGATGTAGCAACAAGATCAATAGTAGGCACTGTATCCAGCGTGCCTATCCGGAGAGAGGCCAAAGACAGACTTGCAAGCAACACGCCGCCAACGCCCTCTCGACCGCAAGTATTTAGATCGCCTCCGCTGACTGGGAGTCTAAGTCACTAGCTCAGTCTCAGTCACTAGCTCAGCCATTCAGTCACTGGCGCACCAGCTCGCACTCCAGTTTCACACAGTGGGACTTGCACTTCACCAGCGGTGAGGCTAATGTGGACTATTACCGAAGAGCTTAAACCACAACACATGGACTCTCTTAAGATAAGTAGCTTCCTGTTCATGTAAATAACGAACTGTGTTAACACATGTGTGCAGTTGTGTTGTAGAAAGATGATACCAGCCACCGAACAACACCCTCTCCCTTGATCCCTATGATACAACACTCTACAATGGCGATGCTCCCTGCGGCCGTTGGATAAGCAGCTGCAGCAGCAAGTCGTATACCCCTAGCTTACTTATTTGTTATATAGTTTAATTCTTAATTTCTTTGCGTGTTTTTGGGTACTTGCATTGTTTAATTCATAAATTTCGGGCGTATTATAGTATTTGAGAGTTGTAGCATCGCGCTTTAGTGTTTTCTTCGTAGATTCTTACTTAAATTGCGTGTGAGTTTCGTATAGGAGGTGTAATTTCGAGTTTTAGTTACTGTAATCGTAAATTCAGGCAGATTGTAGCGCAGTCGTTAGGCATTTGTACAGTTTAGTTAATACATGCTTTGCGTGTTTTCCTTGCGTTATCTAGGCACTGAACCGTGTTTCAGTAACTGTTGTTCAACATCGATTAGAATGGACAGGGACTGTGATTGCTGTGTTCGGATGAGGGCTGAGTTGGCATCCCTTCGCTCACAGCTGCAAGCGGCGCTGACTTCGGTCGCGCAGCTTGAGGCTGTTGCCAATGGGCACCACTGTGGGGAGCCGGACTTGGGTATCACGGGTATATCAACCTCGTCCCGTCTGTCCCCAGATCGGTCTGCCGCTGTGGTTGCCCCGGTTGCTGCCCGCAGTGGGGCTGAGCCCTCGCCTGTGGTTGATTGAGAGGTCGTTCCAAGGCGTGGCAGGCAGCGAAAGACGTCCCCGGAGGTTGATCAGAAAGCCTCCCCGGTGCGTCTGACAAACAGGTTTCAGGCACTGTCTCTGGCTGAGCCAGCTGAGCCAGCTGGTGTGGAAGAAATCCAGTGCGCACTCCGTGTGCATTCCGGGTGGAGTCATTCCTGATGTGGAAAGGGTCCTTCCGGATGCCATGAAGAGCACAAGGTGCAGCCAGCTACAGGTGGTGGCACATGTCGGCACTAATGACGTGTGTCGCTTTGGATCTGAGGAAATTCTCTCTGGATTCCAGCGGCTATCTGATTTGGTGAAGGCTGCCGGTCTTGCTTACGAGATGAAGGCAGAGCTCACCATCTGCAGCATCGTTGACAGAACCGACTGCGGACCTTTGGAGCAGAGTCGGGTGGAGGGTCTGAATCAGAGGCTCAGGCGGTTTTGCGACCGTGTTGGCTGCAGATTCCTTGACTTGCGCCATAGGGTGGCGGGGTTTCGGGTTCCGCTGAATAGGTCAGGAGTTCACTACACTCAGCTGGCGGCTACACGGGTTGGTTCAAATGGCTCTGAGCACTATGGGACTCAACTGCTGAGGTCATTAGTCCCCTAGAACTTGGAAGTAGTTAAACCTAACTAACCTAAGGACATCACAAACATCCATGCCCGAGGCAGGATTCGAACCTGCGACCGTAGCGGTCTTGCGGTTCCAGACTGCAGCGCCTTTAACCGCACGGCCACTTCGGCCGGCGGCTACACGGGTAGCGGAGGCTGTGTGGCGTGGACTGGGCGGTTTTTTAGGATAGAAGGCCTCGGGAAAGTACGGGGTGGGCTGCAATCTCAAAGGGTGCATGGCAAATACAGGACGTGCTTGAATGAAGGAACAGTCGGAATTGTAGTTGTAAATTGTTGTAGTTGTGCTGGGAAAGTCCCTGAGCTTCAAGCGCTAATAGAAAGCACAGAAACTGGCTAAAGCCTGAAATAAGTTCTGCAGAAATTTTTACGAAGTCTCAGAGGGTGTTCAGGAAAGATAGATTAGGCAGAATTGGTGGTGGAGTGTTTGTGTCTGTCAGTAGTGGTTTATCTTGTAGTGAAGTCGAAGTAGATACTCCGTGCGAATTGGTATGGGTGGAGGTTATACTTAACAGCCGAACTCCTGGCTCCATCTACCGACCCTCAGACTCCGATGATATAGCTGCGGAACAGTTCAGAGAAAATTTGAGTCTCGTAACAAATAAATACCCCACTCATACGGTTGTAGTTGGTGGGGACTTCAACCTTCCCTCGATATGTTGGCAAAAATACTTGTTCAAAACCGGTGGTAGGCAGAAAACATCTTCCGAGATTGTCTTAAATGCTTTCTCCGAAAATTATTTCGAGCAGTTAGTCCACGAACCCACGCGAATTGTAAATGGTTGCGAAAACACACTTGACCTCTTAGCCACAAACAATCCAGAGCTGATAGAGAGCATCATGACTGATACAGGGATTAGTGATCACAAGGTCGTTGTAGCTAGGCTCAATACCGTTTCTTCCAAATCCACCAGAAACAAACACAAAATAATTTTATTTAAAAAAGCGGATAAAGTGTCACTAGAAGCCTTCCTAAGAGACAATCTCCATTCCTTCCGAACTGACTACGCAAATGTAGACGAGATGTGGCTCAAATTCAAAGATATAGTAGCAACAGCAATTGAGGGATTCATACGTCATAAATTGGTAAGAGATGGAACTGATCCCCCATGGTACACAAAACAGGTCCGAACGCTGTTGCAGAGGCAACGGAAAAAGCATGCGAAGTTCAGAAGAACGCGAAATCCCAAAGATTGGCTAAAATTTACAGACGCGCGAAATTTGGCACGGACTTCAATGCGAGATGCCTTTAATAGGTTCCACAACGAAACATTGTCTCGAAATTTGGTTGAAAATCCGAAGAAATTCTGGTCGTATGTAAAGTACACAAGCGGCAAGACGCAGTCAATACCTTCGCTGCGCAGTGCCGATGGTACTGTTACCGACGACTGTGCCGCTAAAGCGGAGTTATTGAACGCAGTTTTCCGAAATTCCTTCACCAGGGAAGATGAATGGAATATTCCAGAATTTGAAACACGAACAGCTGCTAGCATGAGTTTCTTAGAAGTAGATACCTTAGGGGTTGCGAAGCAACTCAAATCGCTTGATACGAGCAAGTCTTCAGGTCCAGATTGTATACTGATTAGATTTCTTTCAGATTACGCTGATACAATAGCTCCCTACTTAGCACTCATATACAACCGCTCGCTCACCGATAGATCTGTACCTACAGATTGGAAAATTGCGCAGGTCGCACCAGTGTTTAAGAAGGGTAGTCGGAGTAATCCATCTAACTACAGACCTATATCATTGACGTCGGTTTTGCAGTAGGGTTTTGGGGCATATACTGTATTCAAACATTATGAATCACCTCGAAGGGAACGATCTATTGATACGTAATCAGCATGGTTTCAGAAAACATCGTTCTTTATTCGCACGAAGTAATGGCCGTTATCGACAGGGGATCTCAAGTTCATTCCGTATTTCTAGATTTCCGGAAAGCTTTTGACACTGTTCCTCACAAGCGACTTCTAATCAAGCTGCGGGCCTATGGGGTATCGTCTCAGTTGTGCGACTGGATTCGTGATTTCCTGTCAGGAAGGTCGCAGTTCGTAGTAATAGACGACAAATCATCGAGTAAAACTGAAGTGATATCAGGTGTTCCCCAGGGAAGCGTCCTGGGACCTCTGCTGTTCCTGATCTATATAAATGACCTGGGTGACAATCTGAGCAGTTCTCTTAGGTTGTTCGCAGATGATGCTGTAATTTACCATCTAGTAAGGTCATCCGAAGACCAGTATCAGTTGCAAAGCGATTTAGAAAAGATTGCTGTATGGTGTGGCAGGTGGCAGTTGATGCTAAATAACGAAAAGTGTGAGGTGATCCACATGAGTTCCAAAAGAAATCCGTTGGAATTCGATTACTCGATAAATAGTACCATTCTCAAGGCTGTCAATTCAACTAAGTACCTGGGTGTTAAAATTACGAACAATTTCAGTTGGAAAGACCACATAGATAATATTGTGGGGAAGGCGAGCCAACGGTTGCGTTTCATTGGCAGGACACTTAGAAGATGCAACAAGTCCACTAAAGAGACAGCTTACACTACACTCGTTCGTCCTCTGTTAGAATATTGCTGCGCGGTGTGGGATCCTTACCAGGTGGGATTGACGGAGGACATCGAAAGGGTGCAAAAAAGGGCAGCTCGTTTTGTATTATCACGTAGTAGGGGAGAGAGTGTGGCAGATATGATACGCGAATTGGGATGGAAGTCATTAAAGCAAAGACGTTTTTCGTCGCGGCGAGATCTACTTACGAAATTTCGGTTACCAACTTTCTCTTCCGAATGCGAAAATATTTTGTTGAGCCCAACCTACATAAGTAGGAATGATCATCAAAATAAAATAAGAGAAATCAGAGCTCGAACAGAAAGGTTTAGGTGTTCGTTTTTCCCGCGCGCTGTTCGGGAGTGGAATGGTAGAGAGAGAGTATGATTGTGGTTCGACGAACCCTCTGCCAAGCACTTAAATGTGAATCGCAGAGTAGTCATGTAGATGAACAGTGGCGACGAGGATAGGATAATTCAGTGCTGATCGAAGTTCATCATCTTGGCCAAAGATTTTGCTTGGTTCTCTGGTTTTAGCTTGCAGGGGTGACCATTTTGTTAATTTGTTGTGTTCTTGCATGTACTCCAAGAGGGTTGCCCCATAACTAATCAAATTTCTCTTTTGAGAGGCTTTGCTTGATTTTTTGCTATAACGTATTTGCGTAAACCGTGGTTACCTCGCGTCCTCCACCCCCTGCTCCCGCACCTCAACCTCAGGAGACCAATGAGATGGATCTAACACAAGCTTCTCAGTTTCTGAACCCACAAATTTCTGCTTTGCTCGCTTCAACACAACAAGTGCCGCCGACCAGGGTACCACCGTCAGAAAAGGAATGGACTGAATATCTCACTCAGGTCCAAGGAAATTGCGAAGTTCATCGTGTTCAAGGTACTGTAAAGTTGCGGGGTCTCCAGTGTTCTGGTTAATGCGGTAGTTATTCCCAACCCGATGAACTCAGCTATGACCAACTCAAAATGTTCAAATGTGTGTGAATTTCTAAGGGACCCAACTGCTAAGGTCATCGGTCCCTAGACCTACACACTACTTAAACTAACTTATGCTAAGAACTACGCTCACACCCATGCCCGATGGAGGACTCGAACCTCCTGCGGGAGTGGCCGCGCAATCAGTGTCATGGCGCCTCGAACCGCGCGGCCACTCTGTGAGACTATGACCAACTAATGGCTGCATTAACTCAATATTATGACCAGAAGGTCCTACTAGCTGCAGCTAGGTATCAGTTTCTTCGCTTGCAGAAAAAGCCGGAACAGACGTACCGCCAGTGGTACACTAAGTTAACAGGCATGACTAGGAAGTGTAAATTGAAATGTAGTTCTGGCGACTTTTACAGTGATTTAATGATACGGAATGGAATAACATTCAATGCCGCTGACAGTAGAATACGCGAACAGATCCTAAAGTACTCTGATTCATCACTTTCGCAAGTATTGAAAATGTTAGAGCAATATGATTCGGGTACCATAGCGGCAGATAAGTTTGGCCAGGCCGCGATTTGTCGGGTCGAGTCGCCCGTTGCTCGCGACCGCATCAAGCAGCCGTAACAGCGAGCGCGTACACAGCCGCGCGGACAGCCACGTCGACATGTAAACAAACCTGTGAGGTTAGTGAAATCTCGCTCTAGATGTTTTGCTCGCTATACAAGACAGGATTGCCCGTCACGTAACGCAACGGGTTAGATGTGTGGAAAAAAAGGCCATGTCGAAGCCGCTTGTTTCCAACGGCACAAAAACCACCAATTTTTCCCGCTTCCAGAATAAAACAAACTCGGGCACATGCAGTGAACGCTGTGTTTTCTAAACCTACAACAGGTTCTGACAAAAGTAAGATTAAGGTTGTGCCCCCTTCTCGCCCTATTGCTGTGTAACGACGTTCAAACAAATCATTTATTTGATCACGAATTGCTGGTCGTCATGTGAACTTTCAGTTAGCCATGTACCTCAGTAACTTTTTTGCTAAATCGTGCCACGTTAGAACAGTTAGGCTCATCACGCCTTTCTAAATCTAGCAAGCACCTCACTGCTTACAACGGACAGGAAATTCCAGTGCTTGAAGAATGTAGTTTGCTTACCACTTAAAAATCTCACCCTAGGACAGTGAATTTTACTGTGTTGAAATCAATACACAGTGAGAACATTTTCGGTTTAGATGCTCTTGATTTGTTCGCCTTACCATCCACGATAATGTACTTTTCCATATCCGCTTGTGATCCAAAATACTGTGTCACTAGCTTGGAAATTTGTGGTGAGGTTTATGGGACCAAATTGCTGAGGTCATCGGTCCCTAAGCCAACACACTACTTAATCTAACTTAAACTTACTCTATGAACAACACAAACAAACACACTCCCATTCCCGAGGGAGGACTCGAACCTCCGACCGCACAGACCGTGACAAGGCGCCTCAGACGACGAGAAGTTACCCCACGCGGCTCACAGTTATGTTTCTTTCAGGCCCATCCCGTTTCAATTGCTTTAAGAGACATGCAGCCAATGAATTGAAAGAATTGCAAGATAATGGTGTAATTGCTCCCATTCAAGCTAGTCATTGGACAAGTCCTCTCGTTTTGTTGGTTAGGCCTTCTGGTCGCATTCGGTTTTGTGTTGAGTTCAAGTTGTAAAGCTGTTGCATTAAGTTGTTCTGAAAGCGGTGCTGATATTCAGGACATAAAAGCGGGTTGAAAGCTGTGAGCTATCTGGGGAAGTTAACCTTGCATTACTGAGCAACTGTTTCACCAGGTATCCAGTCAAGCTTACCAAAGTCCCAACCAGACTAACATTAATTACAATCTTTTAATAGTCATCTTACGACAACCGGTGATATATATATATAAAAAGAGAATTGAAATAAAAAGAAATAAATCAGTTTATATTTGGACATTTATTTTAACATTGTTCATTGTTCCGTTAAAATTTCAGCATATTAAACTTGATTCATAACTAAATTGGTGCCTTATTTAGGATTGTGAAAATGTGAGTTTGTAATCTTACGGAACACATCAAATATGGAGCCAAGATTGGGAGACTGCATACAACACTTCATTCATGAAATAACGCATGAAGAACGTTGAAACATATGCAAGAGGAAATTAACCTCAACCAACCGATTCAATTTCCACCCAAAGAAGTTACGTTCGTAGCGCAATCCTGTCCATCATGAAATTATCACACACTGGTCTACTAAATTAATACTAACTCTCTGTGAAATCTTCCCGAAAAGAATAGCTGAGGGCTACTTTGATGATGACACCACATGCTTCACGTGGTCAACCTGGTTTACACAAAGAGTGTAACTCCACAATAATTTTGATGTTGTTGTTGTTGTTGTGGTCTTCAGTCCTGAGACTGGTTTGATGCAGCTCTCCATGCTACTCTATCCTGTGCAAGCTTCTTCATCTCCCAGTACCTACTGCAACCTACATCCTTCTGAATCTGCTTAGTGTATTCATCTCTTGGTCTCCCCCTACGATTTTTACCCTCCACACTGCCCTCCAATACTAAATTGGTGATCCCTTGATGCCTCAAAACATGTCCTACCAACCGATCCCTTGTACTGGTCAAGTTGTGCCACAAGCTTCTCTTCTCCCCAATCCTATTCAATACTTCCTCATTAGTTATGTGATCTACCCATCTAATCTTCAGCATTCTTCTGTAGCACCACATTTCGAAAGCTTCCATTCTCTTCTTGTCCAAACTATTTACCGTCCATGTTTCACTTCCATACATGGCTACACTCCATACAAATACTTTCAGAAATTTCCTGACACTTAAATCTATACTCGAAGTTAACAAATTTCTCTTCTTCAGAAACGCTTTCCTTGCCATTGCCTGTCTACATTTTATATCCTCTCTACTTCGACCATCGTCAGTTATTTTGCTCCCCAAATAGCAAAACTCCTTTACGATTTTAAGTGTCTCATTTCCTAATCTAATACCCTCAACATCACCCGACTTAATTCGACTACATTCCATTATCCTCGTTTTGCTTTTGTTGATGTTCATCTTATATCCTCCCTTCAAGACACTGTCCATTCCGTTCAACTGCTCTTCCAAGTCCTTTGCTGTCTCTGACAGAATTACAATGTCATCGGCGAACCTCAAAGTTTTTATTTCTTCTCCATGGATTTTAATACCTACTCCGAATTTTTCTTTTGTTTCCTTTACTGCTTGCTCAATATACAGATTGAATAACACCGGGGAGAGGCTACAACCCTGTCTTACTCCCTTCCCAACCACTGCTTCCCTTTCAAGTCCCTCGACTCTTATAACTGCCATCTGGTTTCTGTACAAATTGTAAATAGCCTTTCGCTCCCTGTATTTTACCCCTGCCACCTTTAGAATTTGAAAGAGAGTATTCCAATCAACATTGTCAAAAGCTTTCTCTAAGTCTACAAATGCTAGAAATGTAGGTTTGCCTTTCCTTAATCTTTCTTCTAAGATAAGTCGTGAGGTCAGTATTGCCTCACGTGTTCCAGTATTTCTACGGAATCCAAACTGATCTTCCCCGAGGTCAGCTTCTACTAGTTTTTCCATTCGTCTGTAAAGAATTCGTGTTAGTATTTTGCAGCTGTGGCTTATTAAACTGATAGTTCGGTAATTTTCACATCTGTCAACACCTACTTTCTTTGGGATTGGTATTATTATATTCTTCTTGAAGTCTGAGGGTATTTCGCCTGTTTCATACATCTTGCTCACCAGATGGTAGAGTTTTGTCAGGACTGGCTCTCCCAAGGCTGTCAGTAGTTCTAATGGAATGTTGTCTACTCCCGGGGCCTTGTTTCGACTCAGGTCTTTCAGTGCTCTGTCAAACTCTGCACGCAGTATCGTACCTCCCATTTCATCTTCATCTACATCCTCTTTCATTTCCATAATATTGTCCTCAAGTACATCGCCCTTGTATAGACGCTCTATATACTCCTTCCACCTTTCTGCGTTCCCTTCTTTGCTTAGAACTGGGTTTCCATCTGAACTCTTGATGTTCATACAAGTGGTTCTCTTATCTCCAAAGGTCTCTTTAATTTTCCTGTAGGCAGTATCTATCTTACCCCTAGTGAGATAAGCCTCTACATCCTTACATTTGTCCTCTAGCCATCCCTGCTTAGCCATTTTGCACTTCCTGTCGATCTCGTTTTTGAGACGTTTGTATTCCTTTTTACCTGCTTCATTTACTGCATTTTTATATTTTCTCCTTTCATCAATTAAATTCAATATTTCTTCTGTTACCCAAGGATTTCTACTAACCCTCGTCTTTTTACCTACTTGATCCTCTGCTGCCTTCACTATTTCATCCCTCAAAGCTACCCATTCTTCTTCTATTGTATTTCTTTCCCCCGTTCCTGTCAATTGTTCCCTTATGCTCTCCCTGAAACTCTGTACAACCTCTGGTTCTTTCAGTTTATCCAGGTCCCATCTCCTTAAATTCCCACCTTTTCGCAGTTTCTTCAGTTTTAATCTACAGGTCATAACCAATACATTGTGGTCAGAGTCCACATCTGCCCCTGGAAATGTCTTACAATTTAAAACCTGGTTCCTAAATCTCTGTCTTACCATTATATAATCTATCTGATACCTTTTAGTATCTCCAGGGTTCTTCCATGTATAAAACCTTCTATCATGATTCTTAAACCAAGTGTTGGCTATGATTAAGTTGTGCTCTGTGCAAAATTCTACCAGGCGGCTTCCTCTTTCATTTCTTAGCCCCAATCCATATTCACCTACTATGTTTCCTTCTCTCCCTTTTCCTACACTCGAATTCCAGTCACCCATGACTATTAAATTTTTGTCTCCCTTCACTATCTGAATAATGTCTTTTATTTCATCATACATTTCTTCAATTTCTTCGTCATCTGCAGAGCTAGTTGGCATATAAACTTGTACTACTGTAGTAGGTGTGGGCTTCGTATCTATCTTGGCCACAATAATGCGTTCACTATGCTGTTTGTAGTAGCTTACCCTCATTCCTATTTTCCTATTCATTATTAAACCTACTCCTGCATTACCCCTATTTGACTTTGTGTTTATAATCCTGTAGTCACCTGACCACAAGTCTTGTTCCTCCTGCCACCGAACTTCACTAATTCCCACTATATCTAACTTTAACCTATCCATTTCCCTTTTTGCATTTTCTAACCTACCTGCCCGATTAAAGGATCTGACATTCCACGCTCCGATCCATAGAACGCCAGTTTTCTTTCTCCTGATAATGACATCCTCTTGAGTAGTCCCCACCCGGAGATCCGAATGGGGGACTATTTAACCTCCGGAATATTTTACCCAAGAGGACGCCATCATCATTTAATCATACAGTAAAGCTGCATGCCCTCGGGAAAAATTACGGCCATAGTTTCCCCTTGCTTTCAGCCGTTCGCAGTACCAGCACAGCAAGGCCATTTTGGTTATTGTTACAAGGCCAAATCAGTCAATCATCCAGACTGTTGCCCTTGCAACTACTGAAAAGGCTGCTGCCCCTCTTCAGGAACCACATGTTTGTCTGGCCTCTCAACAGATACCCCTCCGTTGTGGTTGCACCTACGGTACGGCTATCTGTATCGCTGAGGCACGCAAGCCTCCCCACCAACGGCAAGGTCCATGGTTCATGGGGGGATAATTTTGATAATTAAAATAAATTACATCGAAACGCAATTTACAAAAGAAAAACCTCGAACTGGTTACTATCGTCTTACTATTAACCTCATGGGTCAAACAATTGTACAAGCGCGTGGAACTGGTCTCACAAAGTACACCCCACATGGATTGAACATAAAGAAAAGTTGCTGTATTGAAAAATATTGTCAAGACGAGACGTTATAATCTCACACACATTCGCATTTAAGATTGATGATCTTAGTTAGAGTTACGGATCATCAACACATGGTTCCACTTTACTCAGAAAGTAGTGACAAAGCAAATACTGGAAGTTATTCTGAACTTCACACTCGAATTACACTGTATTGCAATTTAAGATAACATAAGATATTTTAGATATAAACCTGAAGTAAAGGTGATTAAATTTTCAGTTAGGCTGAACTTAGAAACCCATTGCCCTACGGACTTAGCAGAGATGCGCTTAGCTGGAGATCTTACCACTTCAGACGCTCACTGGCGACTGACTGGCGTTGGCCCCTACCGAGGGTGCTTCACAGATACAAACGGAAGTGACCAGAGAGGCAGCTTCCTATACCAACATGACGAGGGACGGACAGGACCATACCAAGAATAGTAACCTCTTGGCTTTTAGAAAGCGTAGCTACCTGTTCTGACGTTGGTCCTACTGTTCTCTAGCAGACAGGCTTGTCTGCTACCATCAAGCACGCAACTAGAAATATATTTGCTCATTCATCCTTTCACACAGAAGGGAAGGGGGATGACAGTATCTTATCATATACACAATATAAAATAAAGCGCATGTAGGTTCCATATGAGACTGTGTGACATGAGTTACATATTAACTGTGTTTTAAAGTGTAGTAGTGTGACAGATCGTTTTTGTTTATGTGTAAAGGTAACACTTTCCATTGCTCAGTCTCCTCCCAGATAGAGTCAGAAACACTACAGTAAATTTAGAAGTGGAATTTATGCCGTAAATGATAACAGACTTAAGAAATTAACATGAAAGGAATCCAATAGAGACGTTTCAAAAGCTATGGTCAAGTCTACAGTAGTTGACACTTATTCCTTACCTCGCCCTGAGGAACTCATGGACAGGTTTGGTGCAGGACTTTACTTTTCTAAGATATATTTGCGTGATGCCTAATTGCAAATTCCGTTGGAAGAAGAATCACAGGAAGTGTTTGTTGTAAATACACACTTAGGACTCCTCAAGTATTAGCGTTTGCCCTTCGGCAGTCCTTCCGCACCCGCTAATTTTCTACGTTACTTGGAACAGCTGACTCCGAAAAGTGCCCTTTTATTCAAACTAACTTGACGTTATTGTCATCTCAGGTACGTACAAAAGAAGCAGGACTCAAGTATAGTCTCGAAAAGTGTGACTCTCTTCAAACTGAACTACAGTACTTATGTCATGTGATAAACAGTCACAGTGTGCACTCCCTCCAATCTCATTTGCTTGCAATCCGTGACCTACCTATTCTTCGCTGGTACGTGGTACCTACTGGTATTAAACAAAACGTGGACGGGAGGACCCACCAATGTAACTTTCTTTTCACACAACCTATTTATTTAACAAAACATAATCATAAATTTGTTTTCTTTACAAATTAACAAATTTTTGAAGTGAATAAGCCTTTACAATAGAAATCAAAACAAGAACAAAACGGCAGTAATTACAATGGCCCGGACCTGCCACCCTCCTCCCTTCTCCCCCACCCTCCCCCGTTATCAGCGGTGTTTACTACCCCACTGGACACAGTTTCTCTTATTAAACGCACTTCTGCAAACCCATGACAACAAATATTGATGACAGGAGTGTTTTAATTACTGAAACAAATCACGTAATATTTTTTTTATTTGGATGCTGTATGTCGAAAGGTTCGAGGTTAAATTGCGCACTTATGTTTTAACGTTAAACAAATTAGGAGACAATTATGACAATGATAAGGCTTGCTTCAAAGCGAGCAACCTTTTCATTTCAATCAGCAACAAGGTGCGGCTGGATCCCAACCCGTCCCTTTTGACAATCTTATTCTGACTAAAACCTTGCTGACAGTTGGCTGTTAATATATCAAAAATTAAGTTGATTTTTAGTTATTAAGGCTGCTCTGAAGGAACGGTTAAAACATTACGCATGAGCACTTATTACAAGAGAACTCACTCGGCGGAATCACAAGATCCAGTTAAAAATATACCAATAATGACCCGGTCTTTGAAAGACAGGAACGCACAGCTTAGTACAACAGGTAGTTCGATTATCTCAAATACAATTACAATCAAGGAATTGAACCGGATATCATCTGAATCTAACCACAAGACCCAAGTTTGTCTAACGTCAACGTGTGCCTTGGTACAATTGTTTCGACTGTATTTCCGACCAGGAGCTGATTCATTAAAACATTAATGATCGGGTATAAACTAGAAAGGAAGGGCAATATAACACACAGAACAAGTTTTCAAACGACAACTAGTGTCTAGTACAATCCTATGGTCTATATTTACAACCTACTTGCGTACCGAGTAGAACTCGGAGGTCTGGTACAAACCAGGAAATAATTAGGAGGTCGGGTAGACAACGACACCAATCACCACGAAGATTACAGAATGTTACTCCCCTTTATAGCAAGCAGCTCCATGGATCTATGGTGCGTCGTGGCGGTTACTGAATGGTGCCGATAACAGCCAGGTAGAAGGGGGCAGCCACATCACGAGCGGTCGTCCGACACAAATGTTGCCAAGCAACCGACGGGATGTCGGCCTGCTGCTTGTAGTCTCCAACGACTCCGGTGAAGTACTCCGGTACCCTTCCTCTGCGCAGGCCCACCTTGACAGCTCGTGGCTTCGGCCGCTCGGACCTCGTGACCGCCTCTTGTCGCGACGCTACCGCAAATCTACATACAGTCTTGGTGCCCCCTTTCTCGGGCCAGCAAACGCGTATTTATATCGGCAAGCAAAGAGCTTCTGAGTGCACAACCCACAGATACCAACTGTTCCTCATAGATACTGGCAACTGGGCCGCAAGATGGATAATCGATACTACCCTTGAGCTAGAGGTGCCAGACAGAACAGAGTACTAACTTAATGGCGCCACGGCTCTCTCGCAGTGTGTCTGAACTGCAGTCAGCACTAGGCAAGATAACACACTACGTTCGGTTCATGCCGAATGCCGCTCAGGTCCCGACGCCATTGCATCGCTTGCGTCGCTAAAATGTACTTTTTGTGTGGACTAAAGACTGTCAAGACGCATTTCAAAAACTCAAAAACGCATCGCTTAATGACAGATATTTAGAGCATTTTGACCTTACCAATCCAGCAGTTTTGCAAGTCGACGCTTCTTCCTACGGACTCGACGCTGTGCTTTTGCACCGAATTGGTGCACAAAACAGATCCATTGCTTTTGCGTCGAAATTGCTCACACAGTGCAATTATTCTCAAACAGAAAAAGAAGTTCTCGCTATTGTGTATGTTGTGACAAAATTCCATCACTATTTGTATAGTTGCAAGTCCGTTTTGTGGAAGATCACAAGCCTTTCTTGTTTCATCCGTCAAAGGCGGTTAGTATACGAACTACTTAAAAATTACAACATTATGCTTTGTTGCTTTCGCGGTATCAATATGAAATTGTGTGCAACCTATGACAATGCAGACTCCCTTCCTCGCCTTCTGATTGGCCCAGACTCTGATTTTAATTCATCTGCTGCATCTTGTTGCCATATCTATGAGCAGGACTCTGAATTGCTGGAACCATATCCCTTGCACTACAGAAAAGCTGTGGAAGCAGACCCAGATTACTTTCGCACGTCTCGACCTCGTTCATTGAACAGTACCCATAACTCAGTTGTGTGCCGATATTTGGCACGTCGACGTAACCTTTCAGTTCAACAAGGTGTGATTCTAGTTCAAAATGACAGTGGACAATCGCTTGTGCTTATTCCCAAAGTGTTGCAAAAGGATGTGTTGCGATTGCTCCACCAAGAACATTGGGGAATAGTTCGCACTAAACAGTTAGCACGACGGCACTGTACTTCGCAGGGCATGGACGCCCACATTGAACAGATGAAGTCGCAGTGTCGCCCACGCATGGCAAACCCATCCGCAGACATTCTCAGCTTGGCCTAAAACTCAATCGCCATGGCAACGAGCGCACATAGACTTTGCAGGACCATTTTGGAACACTCTTTGGCTCACAGTGGTAGACTCTTTTAGGAAGGTCCCATTTGCCGTGCCTGTGGCTTCTACCACCCCACGTAGCACCATTCAAGCGTTGTCCTCCATATTTTGCGAAGGAAATGGCATTAGTCATCTAACATGTGCTGCGTTTCACCGCCAGTCCAATGGAGGAGCAGAACGCTTCGTGTGCACTTTTAAGCAACATATGGACAAGCTTTGCACGACCCACACACGGGAACAGGCGCTGCAACTCTTTCTCGCCTCCTATCGCTCCCATCCACGAGACGGACCGTCACCGGCGGAACTTCTGTATGGCCGCCGCCATCGGACGCTGCTACACTTGTTACTCCCAATGGTCCACAAGTATCGCTATCCGCCGCGCGGTCTTGTTCTTTTCAGGGTTTTGACAACCGCGGGCGCTGGGAAAGACGCGTGATCGATGAGGGCATTGTCTCTTTTATGTACGTGAATGCAGGTCCCGATGATTTGCAGCGCCATCACCAACAAGAACCAAATTCGTGCGTGTCATTTGCCGCGAGATTCTCCTGCTTTTCTTCCCCCAGATTGACGGCCTCACAGGACCGCGCGGCCTTCCCAGCTGCCTACTGGTGCCACCATGGCATCCCACGAGGAGCGGATGGACGACGCGCCCTCGGCCCCGCCGTCCTCGATCGCTGACCCAACGGACCTGGGCCCGCCATCGCCGTCGCCATCGCCGTCATCGCCCCACGATACGCCCTCAGGCCTGGATGTCTGCCCTGGCAGCAGTTTTCCGGAGGATGTTCCATTTGCCGCGGTGGAGAGGACGCCGTACTCCATAGTCACGGCTTCTGGCTCCTCTCTACGTCGAACGTCCTGCCTCCCTACCCGTTGTCGATCGAATCCTCCCTACACGACAACGGTGTGGCATTTCAGAGGAAAGGAATGTGTTGGCGTAAGCTGTAGCCAGCACACCTGTCGGCAAAGATGTAGCAGGAAGATTGATAGTAGGCGCTGGATCAAGGGCGCCTCTCAGGAGAGAGGCCAAAGACAGACTCGCAAGCAACGCCCTCTCGATCGCAAGTGTTTAGATCGCCGCCGATGACTATGAGTCTGTCCCTAGCTCAGTCACTCAGTCACTAGCTCAGTTTCAGTCACTAGATCTGTCTGTCACTAGATCAGCCATTCAATTTCTGGCACACCAACTCGCAGCACTCCAGTTGGGGACTGTCATTCACTGCATAGCGGGACTTATATTTCACCAGCGGTGAGGCTAATGCGGACAATTACAGAAGAACGTGTTCCACAACACGTGGATTCTCTAAAGGTAAGATTCTCTAAAGGTAAGTAGCTTCCTGTTCATTTAAATAACGAACCCTGTTAATACATGCGTGCAGTTGTGTTGTAGTGATGTACTCTTTCGACGGGGTCAATCAATAAACTATTCTCCCAACTAATTTCAATAACAAGCGACAAACAATCAGTTATCTTTAAAGGTAATGATAAGGGAAAGGATTAATTCGCCCCAACCCTCCGTATTAGATTTTGCATTTATTGTCACACCCTTCAGTGCAAACCACAGAACAAGCAAGTCTAACAATGAAAGAATATTTGCACTCGTAATATTTGCTATATAACTTAAGAATTACTTAATAAACAATAGCAATCTAAGATTATTCCTTTTTAACAAACATATATTTAAGACCATAAAAGATAAAGATCAACGGTTAATAAAGTCACATAAACTTGAGCAAGAATCACCTTTTCAGTCTCTGAATGAAGTCAGTAGGTGACATAGGGGACAACCAGACATACATTACATGTTACACCGTTGAGGACGATCACTCATTAAGGATTATAACCACAGATTAAAGAAGATTCATTTAAAGTAATTAACATCAATAGCAAATAATTAAGTCACGTCTCAACAAATGTATCAAAACCAAACCTTTCAATTCTACAACAATTTTGGATCGTGGAATACGCCGGATTACCGACAAAGAAGGCTAAGTTTTACCAAACAGCAGTTTCTCCAAATCTAGAACTATCTTAATAGTGCACAATACTTAGGTTATCCAGAACTACTCTAATTCACCTCTCTTGGGCATAACGGTGGCGTAGATAATTAACCTCTTATTTGATTCTCCTGGAACATTGGGCAGCAATAGACGCTCCGGGAACTCTTACCCCAGCGTGGCTAGGGAAAGAGGATGGATTGACCAGGAGGAGGAAACATTTACCCGAACTGGAAAAGGAACTCGTCTAACATTAGCCACTAGGTTGAACGAAGACCAGTTCGCGATTTTTAATCATTAACCAAAGCATGCTGGCCAGCGGACGAAAATTACAGAGGCAAAGGTAGCTTTATTTGTGCTCACAAGAACTGATTATTTCTGGAAATGAGATTCCGGCAGAACTACCTCCGTAGTACCAATACGGGAATTCGGAGCAGGAGGAGAACAAGTCATAAACGGTCTCTACCCAATAGACCCAACATTTCAGACAGACCGAGCAACCGACATCAGTCGTGGCTAGGTGGATTACCAAATAGAAACTCTAGCACTACCGTAAATATAATTAAATATAGCACTTAAATGCCACTCCTTAACACAAGAATATATACACAATAACAATTAAATATGTCTACGTACTAAAACACAACAGATATTAGCGAACATTAACATAATCTTGCATTTCAGACATCCATAAAATTAATTGGCTACAGTTCACTCTATCTCTCCGCCAGACAGTATAAGGGTATTTAAACATTTTACAACGTGCTTATCCAAACAGTGACCTAAGCAGCTTGCAGAAGGTCCACAGCCAAAAATATTTTCTCCTTTTTTTCCTTTACGACGCGCGCCTTAAGTAAGTTAGCATGGCGTTCTAATGCACGATCATCCAAGGGAGCAGTAATACACATGCAAGGCAATTTCCGACCACAAACTCAAAGCAGAGAAACGTTCCCACACAGTCATTAATAGCTCCCACAACACCGGGAGATTGGCCCCGGCAGACGACGGCCGTTGCAATAACTAGATGAAAAATCTTACTTTCAGTGACGACACCACCGTCTGGAGGTTATTGGCAGCCACAGACGGACTTCATAGCTTCCCCAGCCCATGAACGGAAACCAAACGTTGTCCACAGATTTACGGCCTCTTGTGTCCTCACGCCCCGGGTTTTTGGGCGCATCCAGACTTAGGATAGAGGGACCGAGCATCCCGCTGCAGAACAGTCGTCCAGGGCCAAACACTCGCCTCAGCTGCCTCGTCCGCCCTCGGCACGACACACAGCGCCTCCTGCCAGCGGGCGCGCTAGCAGCGCGTTCCTGGAGACTCAGCAACGCCCTCTAGGAAAGCTCCAAACAGAAGTAAACCAACGAAAATACAGGAACCGTGGCAAACGACACGGTTCGTGCAGAAAGAGGATACCAGCCACCAAACAACAATCTCTCCCATGATCGCTATGGTAGAAGACACTACAGTGGCGACGAGGGCACAACAAAAGACTCCACATGTCTATAGCTTTATGGTAGAGCGTCATGTACCATTCGGATTGTAAGTTGCCTAGATTTTTAGCACTCAGACGTGAGCAATGGATGTGCGTTCAGTGCTATCAGGTTCACATCGTTTTGCTTTTATAGTTTGGTGTGTGTCGCGTCAACTGCATATATATCTCCAAAATGTTTCAAACTACGTCTGCTGTTCGATTATGTTATGATTTACGTTTTCTCTCCCATATAAACACGTTTACTCCTCCTATTGGTAACGTTTATTAATGTATCATATTCTCACGTGTTATCTGCTGACTGCTAACTGGTCTACTTTCAACGTGGTTCAAATGGCTCTGAGCACTATGGGACTTAACTTCTGAGGTCATCAGTCCGTTAGAACCTAGAACTACTTAAACCTAACTAACTTAAGGACACCACACACATCCATGCTCGAGGCAGTATTCGAACCTGCGACCGTAGCAGTCACGCGGTTCCAGACTGTAGCGCCTAGAACCACTCGGCCACCCCGGCCGGCTGGCCTTCTTTCAGATCGCCTTTTTGACATTGCGCTCTTTTTATGACATCATTGTATTGCAGTGGTACGCTAGTTGGTAACACAGGCTGTGAATATGGCTTGTATTTACGATACAATCTTGAAATATACTTGTACGCCTGCAGTCTCCGTATTCATGAATTTTGTAGTACAGGTGCTGGAAAGTCGGTGGCCCGTTGAGTGTTACTCTAGAGCTATAGAAGAGAGAGAGAGAGACTGAGGGAGTGGGTCGGAGGAGTGGCTTTTGCTAGCAGCGCCTAGCACACGATAGTTTCGCGTCCTAATCGTTGAGTAACCCAGCCCACTCCCGTTATCTCCTAGCGTATTTGGAGTGCGTATAAATTCGTCCACATCTGTCCTCGCTAAAACAATGAAAAATATGTGGATATACTTCCCATTGTAACGATTTGTAGGGCTTCTTTCCATTCCATTCAGGTATGGAGCGCTGGAAGCTGACTGCTTAAACGCCTTCGTGCGCGCAATAATCAGTGTAAAGTTGTCTTAGCGCTGCATATCCGCCCGCACCTCGTGGTGTAGTGGTTACTGTTGTGTCTAGACAAGACAGCCTAGACACAATGGGAGGAAGCCGAAAGGCACGCGCTAAGCTAAAGCAGGATGGCGTGAGGTCTGAAACAGGATACGTAATGAATGCTATAAAGAAGAGTACGTAGCTGCTGGAATACTTAACTTTAATCCATCCTTGTGGTACATCTGGAGATTGTGGCGATACAAGTGAGACTCTTTAGATACATGCTATGTAAGGCTAATGGCGCCCTGCTAGGTCGTAGCCATTGACTTAGCTGAAGGCTATTCTAACTATCTGCTCTGCAAATGAGCGAGGCTTCGTCAGTGTGCATCGCTAGCTACGTCGTCCGTACAACTGGGGCGAGTGCTAGTACGTCTCTCTAGACCTGCCGTGTGGTGGCGCTCGGTCTGCTATCACTGAAAGTGGCGACACGCGGGTCCGACATGTACTAATGGACCGCGGCCGATTTAAAGCTACCACCTAGCAAGTGTGGTGTCTGGCGGTGACACCACAGTTACCTTTGCTGCCTGGTGATCGGTGGGACCTGATTTCGATTCCCCATCTGATCGGATATTTTCTTTGCGCACCCGGCGATCGAATAACACCGGACGGGGTCTAGCGACCAATAACGCCTTAACGATCATTTCTTCTTACTTGCGCGATAACTACTGGGTCGATAGGTAAGGGGTGGATGTATATTCCTAGCTGCCTTACTTAAAGCTGGAACTTTTGTATCTAGTTTTCTGGCGATAGTTGGCGTACTTAATTAAACTTTCGTCGGATCCGTTTTCAGCATCTGTGTGACGCTCGCCCATGGGTTGGCCAAAACTGCGTGCATTCGTGCCTCACTCCTTTGTCTACGTTCAATTTCCATGGTTAGTTTTATTTGGTACTGGCCTTATTAACTGGAGCACTGTTCTAGGGTGGGTCACAGACTGTTTTCTAAGCAGTCCCTTTTGTAGAGACCGAGTGAGGTGGCCCACTGGTTAGCACACTGGGATCGCATTCGGGAAGACGAAGGTGAAAAACCACGTCCGGCCACCCACTTTCACTTTTTCCGTCATTTCCCTAAATCGCTCCAGTCAAATGCCAGGATCGTTCCTTTGAAGGGGCATGGCCGATTTGTTTCCCCATCCTTGAAACATTCCGGGCTCGTGCTCCGTTTTATTAATGTCGTAAAACCGCCGTAAGCTACAGTAGACTATCCTAATAAAATGCAGATTACGGTAGTTTTACTAGTAGCTTTGGTCAGTTAAGGTCGTACTCACGTTACCTGTGCGTAATGTATTCACATACATATCCGGTATAACCATATAACGATCGCTTTCTTAACGTATGCGGAGAGTGTGTTATTGGATTCTCCTAGAAGCCGGAAATGGTGAATCTTCTAGAAACTGAGTGCGGATATATAAAGAGCAGCATAACTTACGCAATATTTTTGTTCTTCATAGTTATCTTCCCGTCTTTTACTTAAAAAGTAACAGATTTATAGCAAAAATGAAATTGTCAATGTTTAATCCATGTTTTATTCTGAAGTTTTTGGTTTGTAGCGTGAAACAGAAGCGCGCTGTAGTAAAAATAAAGAAAGCAATGCAGATTTATTAAATAGCGCTAGAAAACGCAATTTCCTCAATAAAAAGGTAAAATATAAAAAAACACAAAACGAAAATATATCAAACATCCTTTCACTACTTCGTCGAAATAATATACAACATGTTTCCATTCTTCAAAACAACTTCCGCATTATCGTTTAGAACAGGAAACTCCTGCCTTTGGTCAGGTTCTTTTAACTGCCAAATAACATTAATATTATATATTTTTATGTTTGTGCATGTAAACTGTACTTGTATCATAACTAATTGTTCTGACTACGCCATCAACTAATTTTTAAACTTATAAAATACAATTTATGTTCTATAATGACATAAAAAACCCAGTGGACTAACACTACATGAGGTGCGCTTCTAATTATGTGCAAAACAAACAACCAGACAAACAAAAAAACAAAGAGAAACCGTCACCTCCTAGTTTCTCTCTTATGCAGTCGTTTATGTTTCTTTGTCTACCAATGCCACCAAGACTACCGGTAATCCTATCATTTATTAAATCATTTATATAGTGTACCTAAACTACCGAATCATAGTTTTGGCAGAGCACAACTCCAGTTTCCTCTTTTTTGTTGGCTGGTTTCACCTTCCTAGTATCCTACTAGTCTGTTTTACCTGCTACTGAGCCTTTGTGATTGTTCCTTTGCTCATGCTTAGAAATTGTGACACCGAGGTGTTTGTACGTGTTTGCCGATCCAACTGTGTCGTATTGATATTATAGTCATAGGGTTCTAGGTTTTCTCCTTTTCGTGTAGTTCACAATTTTACATTTGAAAACATTTAAAGGAAGTTGCCGATTTTAGCACAACGTTGAAGTATTAGGAAGATCTACCTGAATATTTGTTCAGCTTTCTTTAGATAGCGGGGGAGTCTGAAGTTACTGTTAATATTGTCTGTCAGGTCATTACTACACTACTGGCCATTAAAATTGCTACACCGCGAAGATGACGTGCTACAGACGCGAAATTTAACCGACAGGAAGAAGATGCTGTGATATGCAAATGATTAGTATTTTCAGAGCATTCACACAAGGTTGGCGCCGGTGGCGACACCTACAACGTGCTGACATGAGCAAAGTTTCCAATAGATTTCTCATACACAAACAGCAGTTGCCGGCCGGTGTGGCCATGCGGTTAAGGGCGCTTCAGTCTGGAGCCGCGTGACCGCTGCGGTCGCAGGTTCGAATCCTGCCTCGGGCATGGCTGTGTGTGATGTCCTTAGGTTAGTTAGGTTTAATTAGTTCTAAGTTCTAGGCGACTGATGACCTCAGAAGTTAAGTCGCATAGTGCTCAGAGCCATTTGAACCATTTGAACAAACAGCAGTTGACCGGCGTTGCCTCCTGAAACGTTGTTGTGATCCCTCGTGTAAGGAGGAGAAATGCGTACCATCACGTTTCCGACTTGGATAGAGGTCGGATTGTACCCTATCGCGATTTTGGATTATCGTATCGCGACATTGCTGCCCGCGTTGGTCGAGATCCAATGACTGTTAGCAGAATATGGAATCGGTGGGGTCAGGAGGGTAATACGGAACGCCGTGTTGGATCCCAACGGTCAGTCGAGATGACAGGCACCTTATCTGCATGGCTGTAATGGATCGTGCAGCCACGTCTCGATCCCTGAGTCAACAGATGGGAACGTTTGCAAGACAACAAGCATCTGCACAAACAGTTCGACGACGTTTGCAGCAGCATGGACTATCAGCTCGGAGACCATGGCTGCGGTTACCCTTGCCGATGCATCACAGCCAGGAGCGCCTGCGATGGTGTACTCAACGACGAACCTGGGTGCACGAATGAGAAAACGTCATTTTTTCGGATGAATCCAGGTTCTGTTTACAGGATCATGATGGTCGCATCCGTGTTTGGCGACATCGCGGTGGACGCACATTGCACATTGGAAGTGTGTATTCGTCGTCGCCATACTGGCGTATCACCCGGCGTGATGATATGGGGTGCAATTGGTTACACGTCTCGGTCACCTCTTTTTCGCATTGATGGCACTTTGATCAGTGGACGTTACATTTCAGATGTGTTACGACCCGTGGCTCTATCCTTCATTCGATCCCTACCCTTCATTCGAAACCGTAGTTTTCAGCAGGATAATGCACGACCGCATGTTGCAGGTCCTGTACGGGCCTTTCTGGATACAGAAAATATTCGACTGCTGCCCTGGCCAGCACATTCTCCAGATCTCTCACCAACTAAAAACGTCTGGTCAATGGTGGCCGAGCAACTGGCTCGTCACAATACGCCAGTCACTATTCTTGATGAACTGTGGTATTGTGTTGAAGCTGCATGGACAGCTGTACCTGTACACGCCATCCAAGCTCTGTGTGACTCAATGCCCAAGCGTATCAAGGCCGTTATTGCGGCCAGAGATGGTTGTTCTGGGTACTGATTTCTTAGGATCTGTGCACCCAAATTGCGTGAAAATGTAATCACATGTCAGTTGTAGTACATCTGTCCAATGAATACCCGTTTATCATCTGCATTTCTTCTTGGTGTAACAATTATAATGGCCTGTAGTGTATATAAAATGAGCAGCAAGGATCATCACACATTTTCTTAGGGCACACCTCAAATTAGTTCTACCCTATCTATGATGATTCTCCATCCAAGATAACACATCGCATCCTCCCTACCAAGACATCCTCGATACAATTCCCAATTACGCTTGACACCCTGTACGACCGTCATTCGGTAATAAACATGGGTGTGATACTGAGTCATATGCTTTTCTGAAATTCAATTACGTGAAGTTAGGTCGTGGGGGGAACAGGAATGAATTAAGGAAAAAAAAAAAAGAGAGATATCGTAGGAAGTTTCCGTTGTGCAGGGAGTGAGGGCGTTACGCAGTTTCCGTGGCGTTGGTCGGTGCGTGCTCGGTAACTGCGCTGTGACAACCTCGGCGGGCTTGCGTACCGCAGCCCCGGCGCGTAGCGGCCGCCCGCCCGGGCCGAGGCGGCGCTGCGCGTGCGCGGGGGCGGCGGCGGCGGCGGCGGTGGCTCGGCCTCCGGGAGCGGCGGGCGGCGGGCTTCAGTGCCGGGCGCGCCGCCTCTCGCAATGGACGGCAGCGTCAGCGGGCCTTCAGCCGGCGGCGCCGTCGTGGCAGCGGCGCGACACAACGCGACGGCGGCCGCCGCCGGGGGCGGGCCGGGCGCGGCCGCGGCGGCCGGGGGCGGCGGGGGCGGGCCGCCTAACGCCTCTTCGGCCGTGATGGCCGCGGCCGCCGGGCCCTGGCCCATGCTGCCCGACGACCTCGTGTACCGGCACTCGGCCGCCATGACGGCCGTCTACTGCGCCGCCTACTCGCTCGTCTTCCTGCTCGGGCTCGTCGGCAACTGCTGCGTCATCGCGGTCGTGTGGCGGTCGCCGCGCATGCGCACCGTCACCAACCTCTTCATCGCCAACCTGGCCGCTGCCGACCTGCTCGTCGTCGTCGTCTGCCTTCCCGCCACGCTCGTCTCCAACATCTTCGTGCGTGAGTACCGCCGCTTCCCGCGACTGCGCTGCCGGCGCCGCCGCCACCGCCGCCGCCGCCGCTGGCCCCCGTGCCCGGCGACTGCCAGCCGCGGCACACACCAACCACGGCTGTCTGTCTTTCCTCACCACAAATAAAGCACGAGCACGGTCCTTTCTGCCTTCCCAACTCGCCTACACCCTTCTTGTCCTACGATGACTACTTCTCCGTCGAAATATTACGCTGCTCCACTGTCCGCTAACGCAATCCGTAGCGGAGCAGCTTACTTGCGGCGGCGCTCGCTACAGCTGCAAGCACGCAAAATAAAAACAAATAATGTTTAATCTTTCCAACTCATTTACAGGCTCCTGGATCACCGACTCAGTTTCGACTTCTGAAATTCTACAGCTTATGTAATTCTGTTAGCGAAACTCTGTTGGAGCATATTTCCTGAACATCTATTTCACTTTTTTACTTTAGGGTTGGATAAGTACAATATTGATTTTACTGTCTACGGCGCACACTACAGATGTAACTCCCAGCTCGAAATAAAATAAGAGCAAATTAGTTCCAACCTCTCCAACTCTTCCTATATTCTTCTTCTCCTCTGACATTTATTTCCCCGTTGACACATCGCACTCCTCCACTGTTCGCTAACCTACTAACTAAAATTTGACATTATCAGACTGGATGACGCTATCTATTCGCAAAACACCCTTTTATTCGCAGATTTGTCGATCATATTTGCCAGATTTATGACAGTTAATCAATTTCCACCCTTACTGAGTTATCGTCAGAACTAAAAGCTCAGAAGAGACAAAAAGGCACAGCCACTCTTAAACATAAACAGCTATAACAATATCAAAAAGTACAGGGAAAAATACACCCCGTGTCTTGTTACGAACGTATCACGTGAAGTTCTCTATCCACTCACTGTGGATTCTTAAAATCAACTGTTGTGTCTGACCACTCGCTGAACTTTAAAAATCGAACACTTGTGTTCGTAGAAGGTACGTGAGCGTTAGTATTGAGAGACACTTAGAGAAGTGAAGAATAACTCTCCATTATATGGAACAAATGTACGAGTAAAACGTGATACAACTTCCCCGGGCCCAAGGTTTTTATGCAACCCACAACACCTTCTAAAACCACATACTAGATTTTCATATTCTCTCGCTCTTTATTCGCAAAATATTAATCGTACAGAAAAATGAACACCCCCTTTTTGTAAAAAAATTAATGTAGCTTAATTTTTTACTTGGATATATTTTCGCCAGAGGACGTAGTTTTCAAATTATTTAAGAAAAACCTACAAAAGTGTCCTTCACACTTGATTTTCTTGTATAACTCGAAAACCGCGGCCTTCAGCGAAAATGTGTCCCAATAAAAAATTTTAATAACTTACATTTCATTCAAAAAGTTTTTGTTCGTAGACAGTTAGGGAATATGAAGATCTCAAGCGCGAGTTTCGAGGTTGTTGCAGGTTGTATAAATCTATCGGTAGGGACCGCTGACTCAGTCTCTTTTATTTCACTTGTATAATTAGGAAGCATATAACTCAAACTCTGTAGGAATAGAATACTTTGATCACGCTCACTATAGTTGCGGTTACTAACTCAAAACGTACAAAAAAAAGTTCAATAACTCAAACTCTTTTGGTGTCGTCTTGATCTACGGCACTAGTTCGATCATTGAAATACTGCAACTTGGGTAGTTCTGATATAGGAACTATGTCAGAGTATATTCTAAAATAGCATATTGTGCATTTGAACTCCACAGTTTAGACAAGGAAAATTACATTACTCACAAAATTGATAATACTATTCACATACTCTACACATACATTTTTAAATAAATGTAACACATTTCCACTACATTACTCGATTAATCTAATGGTCACAGATCAGGACAATATAGACTTATTTGTTTTTCTCATTATCGAGAAAATATCAGATCTGTAATTATAAATAAGTGCCCTCGCATTATTTAGACAATATTCCATAACCACCTTATTCACCTTATAAATCTGTCAATGAAGGGAATCATTGAAATATCACGGAAGTTAACTGGAAGTTGAGTTTAATCAATTTGTTGCATAGTTCTCTTCCATTTCGGTGTAGAAACCTTACGATGGCATTGGTGTTCGCTGCTGCTGTCGTTCGCCACTCAATATAAAATACTCAAAAAAAGGAGAGGGGGGATATGGCAAACCTACAGTCCAAAAACATGTTTCAGCTGTAACTCACTTACTGTGGGGTAATACCTGAAAAAGAAGAATGTCAGTTAACAGTATATGCAGCGGGCAGAGGGAAGAAAACATGCAGACAACATGAGAATGATGTACATCTAATAGATATGCAAAAATGATTAAAAAGCGGATGAGAAGTGGTACAAAGAGGCCAGAAGACGAAAAAGTACAAACAAGTCATGAATATTTCCTACACTTTTTAAGTCACTTATATCTAATCGAAATTATTTCACAAGCATGAAATTATTGGAAACTGGATTTGAGGTTAATATCTAGATTCTTAAAACCAAATTACAAATACACCATACCACTGAATAACAAAATATGTATGTATACATTTAAAATCCATTACAAGTTGCAAGTGTTTCAGTATCTTGTATCTAGATATTTACGCCACTAAAATTTATGAGATATGGACTGTAAAGTCCTTTCGTGAAATGCTCTAGTTTTGTTGCGCAGAATTTCTGCAAAACATAAGCATATTAGCATTCTGAAAACTTGAAGTCACATTCAAAATACAAAAAGTTAACTGAAAGGATGCCCATTTCACAACAGACATCCCCCCCCCCCCTGTCCGTCCCCCCCCCCCCACCGGCCCAATAATTAACTTAACATGATCAAGGAATTTAATTGCACAGCAACGTAGATCAATGTTTGAGAATAATAAGATATTTATAGCATTATTTTACATAGAAACTGAAAAACACACATTATGACAACCAATTTACAAATGACGCGACGAATTAATGAGATTAGTGACTACGTAATTTGTTCTTTTCGTAGGTTAATTAACATTTATTGTACCACTGTATGTCTTTATGGCACGTTGAGAAGAGACAGTTACTCGGTTGACTCAATGTTCCACACTTTTTTTACAAAGTAATGAAACGAGTGAGTCTAAATGCGTTAAAATTATTGTCGGGGCCAGCGGACATAATCGAAAAAGTTTTTCGACAAGTAGTGGATACAAAAGGCATGAGTATTTTGCATATTCGTAGCGAGCGACTGTAGGTTTTTGATATGCGAATATGTATTTTTTAGCACTATTCAGATTTTACCTACTTTGGAATCGAAACAGGGAACACATGGTTGAGACAAATACTGAGGTTTCGTACTAGTGTTTAGTACACTCATCGTCCTAATTTTAGAAAACAATCGTAATTAGAAAACGTTAAATTCTTGTCAAATAGCCCTAAAGCCTCTATATAGTGTTGAAAAGACGTCATATTCCGCATATGGCTGTTAATGGTTTCATTTTTGCTAATGCAGTTCCAGTGTTGTCGCCATTATCGACCCCTAATAAATGGTGGTTTGTCATGGCACAGCTCAAGGCTGTAAATGGTGGTAACTTTGATGCTTCTACGCTATATGTGCACCCTGACATGGCATCAGTTATTTGTTCTTGATAATGGCGTAAACAAACAAGCAACAATAGCAAAAATAAAACCTCTTGAACGTCGTAAGCGGAATGTAGAAGTCCTTTCAACACTGTAAGAAGCGCCACATGCTTGTACGACCTTATGAAAGAACTTTGAAATAACATTAAAATAAAGTACACACATTTTTGTAAAAATTCAGTTTTCATTCAATACCTTGTGGGATAAAAATGTTAAGACTATTATCAATGCAGCAAATAAATGGTCGTTTTTCTTACCATGACTTATCACCTGGCTTCAAACATTTACAATGGACCCGAAAACACTTAAGGTCAATTTCTTACGTAATTTACCCCACCCATGAGCCATTCACTTTGTAAGTCTGGCTCAGCCATTTAAAAATTAGTGAATGATATAGTGTTGTATATTTAAATTTAATGGTTAAAATACGTGTATTCGTCTTTTACATTGCAGAGGATTCTACTGAAAAATAAAATTAACTATGAAAGTCAACGTTTTAGCTTTCGTAAGTTCCCATGATGCCAGTTTTTTTCAATTAAAAATTGCCTATGGAATTGAACAGTTCTGAAGAAGGAACAGTTTCAGTTCTAAGGTTGGTTTACCTAGTCGTCAGATATGTTATCTGTTGGCCTCGCTAGAGGGAGCATTGTTGTATGTATCGATATATCTGTTCCCACTACTTTCGAGATTACACTGACCTGAAATCGTCATTCTAAAATTTTGGGTCGTCGTCATCAACGTGGTGTATTTGCGTGGTTGAACACATCGAGTACAGTTCAATAGCTTGGACTGGAAAGTATTCAGCAAGGTGACAATCGCCGCAATGTGAGCTTCTACGGCTTATGAGAAGCCGACATAGCATACAGCTAACTGCGGGAAACGAATTTAGATGAAATTTCGCCAGAAATCATTCGTTTCAGCTGTTAGCTCGATATTCTGTGGTTTAAAGTCTATCGACACAGACATTTACTGTCTCACAAAAGTCCTAATGACTAGAATGGCCTTGGCGGGCGAGTTCAATAACGTGGAGCTGAAGGCTTCTTACTTCACAATTTGATGACGCAAATTGGAATCAACACACGAACTTTGTCGAAAGTTTATTTTCAACTATGTATGAAACATACGTTTGTGCTACATCGTCAGCTTCCCAACATAAAACTATTGTATTCTTTCGATGTCGATGAAATCATGAATAATATCAAAATTAGTATTTATGTCGTTATAAGTTCTTATTCACTTCCTTCTTCTCCGTTAAACGAATGCAAATACACTCCTGGAAATTGAAATAAGAACACCGTGAATTCATTGTCCCAGGAAGGGGAAACTTTATTGACACATTCCTGGGGTCAGATACATCACATGATCACACTGACAGAACCACAGGCACATAGACACAGGCAACAGAGCATGCACAATGTCGGCACTAGTACAGTGTATATCCACCTTTCGCAGCAATGCAGGCTGCTATTCTCCCATGGAGACGATCGTAGAGATGCTGGATGTAGTCCTGTGGAACGGCTTGCCATGCCATTTCCACCTGGCGCCTCGGTTGGACCAGCGTTCGTGCTGGACGTGCAGACCGCGTGAGACGACGCTTCATCCAGTCCCAAACATGCTCAATGGGGGACAGATCCGGAGATCTTGCTGGCCAGGGTAGTTGACTTACACCTTCTAGAGCACGTTGGGTGGCACGGGATACATGCGGACGTGCATTGTCCTGTTGGAACAGCAAGTTCCCTTGCCGGTCTAGGAATGGTAGAACGATGGGTTCGATGACGGTTTGGATGTACCGTGCACTATTCAGTGTCCCTTCGACGATCACCAGTGGTGTACAGCCAGTGTAGGAGATCGCTCCCCACACCATGATGCCGGGTGTTGGCCCTGTGTGCCTCGGTCGTATGCAGTCCTGATTGTGGCGCTCACCTGCACGGCGCCAAACACGCATACGACCATCATTGGCACCAAGTCAGAAGCGACTCTCATCGCTGAAGACGACACGTCTCCATTCGTCCCTCCATTCACGCCTGTCGCGACACCACTGGAGGCGGGCTGCACGATGTTGGGGCGTGAGCGGAAGACGGCCTAACGGTGTGCGGGACCGTAGCCCAGCTTCATGGAGACGGTTGCGAATGGTCCTCGCCGATACCCCAGGAGCAACAGTGTCCCTAATTTGCTGGGAAGTGGCGGTGCGGTCCCCTACGGCACTGCGTAGGATCCTACGGTCTTGGCGTGCATCCGTGCGTCGCTGCGGTCCGGTCCCAGGTGGACGGGCACGTGCACCTTCCGCCGACCACTGGCGACAACATCGATGTACTGTGGAGACCTCACGCCCCACGTGTTGAGCAATTCGGCGGTACGTCCACCCGGCCTCCCGCATGCCCACTATACGCCCTCGCTCAAAGTCCGTCAACTGCACATACGGTTCACGTCCACGCTGTCGCGGCATGCTACCAGTGTTAAAGACTGCGATGGAGCTCCGTATGCCACGACAAACTGGCTGACACTGACGGCGGCGGTGCACAAATGCTGCGCAGCTAGCGCCATTCGACGGCCAACACCGCGGTTCCTGGTGTGTCCGCTGTGCGGTGCGTGTGATCATTGCTTGTACAGCCCTCTCGCAGTGTCCGGAGCAAGTATGGTGGGTCTGACACACCGGTGTCAATGTGTTCTTTTTTCCATTTCCAGGAGTGTATTTATGAGACTGGATGGCTCAATATCATGCACAATAATATATGGTGTGACAGAAATACTTTTACAAAAATTTGATGTCTTTTTTTCACTCCAAAACAAGACAATAATAATAACAAACATAAACTTGGAAAAATTCGTGTCTGAGTTATGGATCGAAGAAGTTTTTGCCAAATTGTCAAAGCTTTTAAATATCTATGATTTGCTTGTTTACAGGCATGCACAGCCACAACCGAAAATTCTCGTGGGTCAGTGTAGCTAGAAAAGATCGGCGCTAGAGTGTATGTACTGGAATTGTACCTGAACACCAGGCAGGTCCACATCTTCTCCCAGCACACGATTCAGGGTAATGCTACGAGGACGACGTCCACCACTCTCTTAACATACACTAAAGCGCTAAAGAAGCTGGCATAGGCATGCGTATTCAAATACAGAGATATGTAAATACCGCGCTGCGATAGGCAACGCCTATGTAATACAACAAGTGTCTGGCGCACTTCTTAGATCGGTTACTGCTCCTTCAATGGCTGGTTATCGAGATTTAAGTGAGTTTGAACGTGGTGTTATAGTTGGCGCACGGGTGATGGGACACAGCATCTTCGAGGTAGCGATGAAGTTGGGATTTTCCAGTACGACCATTTCACGAGTACCGTGAATATCGAGAATCCGGTGAGACATCAAATCTCCGACATCGCTGCGGTCGGAAAAAGATCCTGCAAGAACAGGTCCAACGGGACTGAGAGAATCGCTCACCGTGACACAAGTGCAACCCTTCCGAAAATTGCTGCATATTTCAGTGCTAGGCCATCAACAAGTGTCAGCGTGTGAATTATTCAACGAAACATCATCTATATGGGCTTGATGAATGCACGACGGAAAACTTTATGTCTTGCCTGGGTCCGTCAACACCGACACTGGACTGTTGATGGCTGGAAACATGTTGCCTGGTCGGACGAGTCTCGTTTCAAATTGTATAGAGCGGATGGACGTGTACGGGAATGGAGACAATCTCATGACTCCATGGACCCTGCCTGTCAGCAAGAGACTGTTCAAACTGGTGGAAGCTCTGTAATGGTGTGGGGAGTGTGGAGTTGGAGTGATATGGGATACTAATACGTGTAGGTACGACTCTGACATGTGACTCGTTTGATCACCTGCATCCATTCCTGTCCATTGCGCATTCCGACAGGCAATTCCAGCAGGACAATGCGCCACCCCACTCGTCCAGAACTGCTACAGACTGGCTCCAGGAACACTCTTCTGAGATGAAATACTTCCGTTGACCACGACGATCCCCAGAAATGAATATTATTGAGCATACCTAGGATGCCTTGCAACGTGTTGTTCAGAAGCCATCTCCATCCCTTACGGAATTATGGACAGCCCTGCAAGATTCATGGTGTCAGTTGCCTCGAGCACTACTCCAGACATTAGTCGAGTCGATGCCACGTTGTGTTGTGGCACTTCTGCGTGCTCGCGGGGACCCTTCACGATATTAGGCAGTGTACCAGTTTATTTGGCTCTTCAGTTGGCCCTGCAAGTACGCTTACACATGGCAGTGCTCCAGCGTATTTGAAAGGGTGCGAGAGGCCATGGCCCGACAAGCGCATGCCTGTAGAGCCAATAGAAGAAAAGTTTAAACATTCGCTCTGATTCTCTGATAAGAGAACTTCACAGAACGTTCTTTCCTTAAAAATTAAAAACCGAAGAAGTTATCGACAAATTCCTATTCACTTATGAACCAAAACATTATGACCATGTGCTTAAAAGCTTGTTTGTCCGACTTTGGCACGAAATATATCACTGATCCTGCGTATCAGGGATCCGAAAGTTTGTTGGTAGGTTTATGGAGGCATGTGGCGTTAAACGTCTACGCACAGGTCATGTAATCCGCGTAAATAACGGGCCGCTGATTTGCGTACGCGGTGATGGCGCCCGACAGCGATCCAGTCGGGTTCAATAGGATTTACATCAGGCGAATTTGGTCGCCGAGACGAGACTTCACTATAACACTTCTTACACCACTGTAGCACGGTTATGACTCCGGGACACGGACAATTATACTGCTGAAAGATGACATCACCGTAGGTGAAGACAACAGGCATGAAGGGATGCAGCGGGTTCGTAATTGTCAGCGTGTCTTCCATTTCCACCAGAGGTCCAATGCAAGCGGAGGAGAATGTCTCTTATAGCACAATGCTGCTCCCACCAGCCTGCATCCGTGGCGTGCTGCACGATTAGAGCCGCCGTTCACCTCGATGACGCCACTTGCGGAGACGACCATCGACCTTGTGTATGAAAAATGTGATTCACGCGAAGACCCGACACGTTTCCATTGATCGTTGGTCAAATCCCAATGGTCCTGTGATCATTGCAATCGTAATGGATGTCGTCGTTGGATCAGCTTGTGAACACATGGAGTCTGTCTGATGAAGAGCTCTATTTTCAATCATATACAATGGGCGGTGTGCTCCGAAACAACTGTGCATGCACCAGCATTATGCTCTTTCGGCAGAGATTCCACACATCACTGTCTTTCCTGCTTTACAGAGCAGAAAAGCGTGCGAACCCCACGTTCCGTGAAGAGTCGTGAACGTCCAACCATTTAGCGCTTAGTGGTAGTTTCACTGTCCTTCTGCCTCTAGATGCTCACAACAGTAGCCGTGAACATTCAACCAGCTTAGCCGTTTTGTAGATATTTGTTCCTAGGCTCTGCGCAATAATAATCTTCCCGTTCTCAAAGTCGCTTATTTTAATGGATTTCCCCATCTGCAGCCCAGACCTTCGCGAGGATGATCCTCCGTCCGTGTTGGCTCACCTTACATACTTTTGTTTCCGCAACGCCACTGGCGTCCAACGTCCCCGTGAGCAGTGGTCAAAATGTTCTGGCTCATCAGAGTATGGACAATTGTCGAGTTTGTGCCATTACAATCTATAAAAGATTCAACGAGACGAGGCGCGTTTCGCCACGGAATCGATTAGTCGGCGCGAGAGCGGTGCGGTGATTCTCAGCAAACTACAGTGGCAGACACTACGAGAGAGGCGTTGAGAACCACGGAGAAGATTACTGTTGAAATTACGAGGGCATTCCTCCGAGGATGAGTAGGGCAACACAACTTCCTCCCGAAATGATCACTATGAGAAAATCACAGAATTAGGAGGTCACACGGAGGTTTGCTGATGAACGTTCTCTCCGCCCACCGTTCACGAAGGAAGAGCGATGTGGAGGGGGCGAAGGCTGTGATGCCAGAAATATCCTCCGCCACACACCGTAATCTGGCTTCTGAAGTAGAGATGTAAATACTCTGATGTAAGGAATCTGCTGTATCCATCGTTTCCGACATCGGTACACGCGACTGGATTTGCACGGCCCCACCTCCAGCGGCGTGCAGATCACGGCGTTCTCATCGAGAACAGTGCTGTAAGCTGAGAACACGTCTCTTAACACCGTGTAAAACCGCTTGGCTTCAGCCAGTTTCTACCGTTTCATAATAAAGGTGCCGATCGATTCTGAGATCAAATAGTTCAAAGGGCTCTAAGCACTATGGGACTATGTGATCAGTCCCCTAGACTTACAACTACTTAAACCTAACTAACCTAAGGACATCACACACATTCATGCCTGACGCAGTATTCGAACCTGCGACCGTAGCAGCAGCGCGGTTCCGAACTGAAGCGCCTAGAATTGCTCGGCCACAGCGGCCGACGACCCTCAGATATTGCGATGCGGCTTTTATGAGTATGACCACCACTTCGACGGACTTGCTCTTTGCGATGTGAACTGAAAATTCGGAAATTTGTGATAAGGTTGAAACCTCCTCTTAGAAAAATTAATGAATTAGTGTGCTGATAAACCTCTTACGTTATTTGATTTTAAAGCAGCTGAGCAAAACATGAAACATCCCCTTAGAAAAATTTATGAATTACTGTGCTGATAAACCTCTTAGGTTATTTGATTTTCAAACAGCTGAGAAAAACTGAGCGTACTCAGACTTTTCTCTCTTTTCTTATTCTGATCATCACTAAACTGACCCACAGTATTTTTTTTTAGCGCAACGCAATCTGACTTTCAATAATCCCTACAAAAGAATGGCCCCGACTAACAATAACCTACACCTTTCAGGAATCACTTACCTCACAAAAATCTTCGTTACCCAAACTACTGCAATACAGCGTGCGCCAATACTGCCAGCTCAATAAAAGATTCTAGCTACTGAAGGCACTAAGTACTGATAGGCATAGTTAGCAAATTAAAGATTTTGATAGAGATAAAACAATGTATTTACCTTAATAATGTTCAAAAGTCATTATATACAAATTTTCTCGTTCTGATGGACGCACGTCCAGATCGTCCGCTCTCAAAATTCTGCAATCTCTCTCCCCACATCCACCACTGCTGGCGGCTCACCTCCAACTGCGCAACGCTACGCGCTGTTCATATCCAACTGCCCACCACTACAATACCAAATATTCCAACAATGCCAATCAGCCACAGACTGAACACAGCACAGCTAGTGATTTTCTTACAGAGCCCTACGTGGCGTTACCAACATAAAAACCTAAACGGCCTACTTACGAGGTCTTGTAGGACCAAACTGCTGAGGTCATCGGTCTCTAATCTTACGCACTATTTAATCTAACTTAAACTATCTTACGCTAAGGACACCCATGCCCAAGGAAGGACTCGAATCTCCATCGGAGAGAGCCGCGCGGACCGTGACAAGACGCCCTAAGGCCGCGCGGCCAAACCGCGTGGCATGTGAACCGAGCCGGCCGGATTATGGCATACAGCTTATGGTCGACTACGCCTGGAGTTGCTATGAAAAGAAGTGGCACCTCATGCCACCGCCCCCGGATGTCGAGCAGTACGGTGGGCGACAACCAGGAGGGATGGTCTGGGGTGCCATTTCTTTTTGCAGCAGGACCCCTTTGGTTGTCAACCACGGCACTCTTACAACACAGCGGCACGTCTACGACATTTTACGACCCGTTTTGTTCCCCTTCATGGCACGGGGCTTACATTTCAACAAGCTAATGCCCTCTCGCACACGGCGAGAGTTTCTACCGCTTGTCTTCTTGATTGTCAAAGTCTACCTTGGCCAGCAAGGCCGTCGGATCTCCCCAGTTGAGCACGTCTGGAACATTATGGGCAGACCCCCTAACCAGCTCGGTATTTTGACGACGTGACGCGCCAGATGGACAGAATTTGTCACGATATCCCTCAGGAGGACATCCAACAACTCTGTCAATCAATGCCAAGCCGTATAACTACTTGCATAACGGCCAGAGGTGGACCAACGCATTATTGGCTTGTTCGATTTGCGAAACTCTTTCTCTTGAATAAATCATCCAATTTTTCTGAAATTGTAATCATTTATTTTTCAGTACACATACATCACATGTATCGGTTTCCATTCCATTCGAAGAATTCATTGTAATCAGTATATTGTAGTTAAACGAGTTCCTTTAAAGTTTGTGGAAGCATTTATGATGATGATGAGGTCCCATACTCCGAGGCGCGTAGGGGACGATACGGGAGATCAGCACCGCTGTACTAGGCAAGGTCCTAGTAGAGGTGGTTTGCCATTGCCTTCCTCCGACCGTAATGGAGATGAACGATGATTATGAAAACGACACAACAACACACAGTCATCTCGAGGCAGGAAAAATCCCTGATCCCGCCGGGAATCGAACCCGGGACCCCGTGCGCGGGAAGTGTGAGCGCTACCGCAAGACCACGAGCTGCGGACGGTATTTATGAAAACCCTGTAATTTTAACATGAGAAAGAAAAGAAGTTTGGTCTGGATCGGGGTGTGGTACGGGCTAGAGACGACACCTGCAAATCTCCAGCATGATGCCGCGGCTACTAGCCCACAGAAGTTAGGATCTGACTCACATAGAAATCTATTATGCCCGTTTTCTCAAAAACAACAGAGAGTAGGTATAAAATATGGAACAGCTGTCGAACGTAGTTTAATGACGAACATGTGAATATCATCAAGACCAGAGAACCAAAATTCCCAGACTCTCCTCGGTATGAGAAATACTCACTTTTGAGGACGAACTGGTGTAAAATCCTGGTGCTTGTGGCGACGTCATTGAGGTGTTCCCTTGCAGGGGATCCCCAGGCAAAGGATAGCAGCGTAGCAGCAAGACACGTTTTCCAGAATGATTGCAAGGAGGACATGAAATATCTGACAACAGTTTATTTAGTATACCAAAATGAGATTATAAATTTTGCTACTTATCAACAGGTAGTAATAAGTCCTTCAACTACGCTTTCTTGAGCAATTTATAACGGTATAGTCTCAGCGGTGCGTCTACAATCTACGGCAAAGTACCCTGTACAGAGCAACAGGAGCAAGTCTGTCCGCAGACACTCACAGGCCACAGGAATCCACACTGATGTCACTGATATCGAGGCCCCAATTAAATATCCGGACTGGAATGGTTCAAAGTTCTTCGAATTCCAATTCTGACACCGCATCTTAGCTGAAGCTATAGTCTTAAGTTATGGTTAGAAAGTCCTATATTCGATAAAGAGCTACTGCTGATCATCCTGAAATCTTTCATTCGGTTCTCGGTAAGGTACGAGATTCTTCATCGCGTAAAGAACATCAACATAACGATCGAATGCTAGACGGCATTGTGTCTCAGAATAGTAATTCTTCTGAGGTGGGACAAATCACAAAGGCTGTAGCGGGAGTCGAAACGATCGTGTTTAGTTTGCAATTAAGAGAGGATCTGAAGAAACAACTCGCTGAAGCTGATTCTGAGCGTTGTTAGCATTATTTTTTCCTTTACGATGAAACTAGGCGTAGAGATCGCTGTATAAGACTAATAAGATGGGCGACGTCTGACGGTATTAAAATGCCGTACAGTGTGATAAAGTACGTCACGCTCACAGCAAGAATAACCAGACATCGTGTAACAAATAGTTTAGACTGCAAGTGGTAAGAGGAAGGATGCAAATATGCGTATGAAAGCACGCTGATGATGCGTAATCGTGAAGTGTCCGAACTTCCACTTCCCAGAGGAATTAAGCTACTGACACATGTAAGACATTTTCACAAATATTTGGTGATATTTAAAGTTCATATTAAATAAATAATAAGTCATTATTTTTCGTAATTAACTTCAAGCTACAATCACGGCGCTCTTACATGCTTCTTCACAGTAGAAAGAGTGTGAAGTAAGCAGCACTCTAAGGGATATTCCTTTGTTTCATATTAAAGAATAACGAAATTATTTCATCGATTGTAACACATCGAATACAAGGAAGTACATTAAATTTGTTATGGGTGCAGGTGTGCTGTGATCCCCCTCCAGCAAAAGTGAATCTGGGTCATGTGGATAACGCAGATTTCTTTTGGCCGTGCGGTATGCGTTGGTGTCGCTATGAATGAATATTGAATAAAAAGAGGGGAAAGATATGCGCACGATTGCGCCCGCTGGACTACAGACTAAGCTTCCTGAGAAGCAGCAGTCTGGTCGGTGAACCTAATGTCTACATTCGACACGACGGACAGAGGAGATTATATTTTAATCCCAGGCATAAGCAATAACTTTGATGATTTGGAACTGTATGCCATCATGTTCAGATCAGCTGTCGCTATGGTGGCGCCAGCATTAAATCTCAGACTGTTTGATGATGAGGCTATCGCTTTCTAATAGGTTCGTTATTGAATCCTACAGCTACTAGTTCCCATTTTGGGACTGCCGTAAGGTTAACTGTGAAATTCACGAATAACTTCTCGCGCATTGCGCTAACGTGCGAGACGGGAAGGTGAGCCATAACGACGCGCATTCAAGCAATGCTGGGGAAGTTCCCGATCTACGCCTCAGACAATTCGATACACATCCAGACAAAATGCGACAACACACATAATAGAGTTTACATTATTCAAAAACAGACCACTTTCCTCACTTCGGTTAACTGACGCCTGTGGCTACAAGAGGGGCATCTGGTCAAACGTGGAAATAAAATAAATATGCCAAATTACGAAAAACAGCGACAGGATAAACGCTAGGAATGAGAGGTACTGTGACGGAAAACTGAACCCCCTGGCGCTGAAGCTGTTCCTGGTCAGCTGCTCCCCTCAATCAATGTAGGGCTAGTGGCTGTCGCTGACTTATTCATCCGTGGATCACTTTTTCGAGGACGTTGGTAATGCCGCGGTATCGGACGTATGCGACTGCATGCACTACCGGTACGTTCCAAAACGACACATATAAAGAAGGGATTTTTCCGGGGCTCATTGTGCTCTATTGGTGTTAGAAGGTGTTTTGGGAAGCCCTTGGGCTAGGGACCATTTGTATATCCAACAGAGGAATCGGCTAACTGTAACTGTCCTACTGTACAGTGTCAAAATGTGAATACTACACGCTTCTTCCAGTTAAGGCAAATGGTATAAATCGGTTGGTTCTTTTTGCATTAGGTGTCGTCTACGGTACGGTCGTAAGGGGCTTATGGAGGCACCATTTATTTCATGGGCGGTTGTTGAGAAAACCCAGGAAAAACTTTTTTCGCCATTTCTTCGCCGTCAGCAGCGAATATGTAAGTAACTAACCGCAGAAAACTGCACAAATATTAACGGCATATTCTCTAGGAATTTATTTAGAAGGCCGTCTTCCTGTTTTCTCGGTATCTTTGTCCGTTATCGAGAAAAGCCGCAAAAACGTAAGTTCCCCAGTGTATCCCAGCTCCCCCACAACGATAATGGCCGGGGTGTATCAAACAGTGAACCCGAGTCTTCTGTGCAACAATCAATAAACTAACACGCAAGTGGACCTAAATACACAACTGGCCATTAAAATTGCTACACAAAGAAGAAATGCAGATGATAAACGGGTATTCATTGGACAAATATATTATACTAGAATTGACATGTGAGTATATTTTCACGAAATTTGGGTGCATAGATCCTGAGAAATCAGTACCGAGAACAACCACCTCTGGCCGTAATAACGGTCTTGATAAGCCTGGGAATTGAGTCAAGCAGAGCTTGGATGGCGTGTACAGGTGCAGCTGCCTTTGCAGCTTCAACACGATACCACAGTTCATCAAGAGTAGTGACTGGCGTATTGTGACGAACCAGTTGCTCGGCCACCATTGACCAGACGTTTTCAATTGGTGAGAGATCTGGAGGATGTGCTGGCCAGGGCAGCAGTCGAACATTTTCTGTATCCAGAAGGGCCCGTACAGGACCTGCAACATGCGCTCGTGCATTATCCTGCTGAAATGCAGGGTTTCGCAGGGATCAAATAAAGGGTAGAGCCACGGGTCGTAACACATCTGAAATGTAACGTCCACTGTTCAAAGTGCCGTCAATGCGAACAAGAGGTGGCCGAGACGTATAACCAATGGCACCCCATACCATCACGCCGGGTGATACGCCAGTATGGCGATGACGAATACACGCTTGCAATGTACGTTCACCGTGATGTCGCCATCACGGATGCGACCATCATGATGCTGTAAACAGAACCTGGATTCATCCGAGAAAATGACGTTTTGCCATTCGTGCACCCTTGTTCGTCGTTGAATACACCATCGCAGGCGCTTCTGTCTGTGATGCAGCGTCAAGGGTAACCGCAGCAATGGTCTCCGAGCTGATAGTCCATGCTGCTGCAAACGTCGTCGAACTGTTCGTGCAGATGGTTGTTTTCTTGCAAACGTCCCCATCTGTTGACTCAGGGATCGGGACGTGGCTGCACGATCCGCTTCAGCGATGCGGATAAGATGCCTGTCATCTCGACTGCTAGCGATACGAGGCCGTTAGGATCCAGCACGGCGCTCCGAATAACACTCCTGAACCCATCGATTCCATGTTCTACTAACAGTCATTGGATCTCGACCAACGCGAGCAGCAATGTCACGATACGATAAACTGGAAACGCGATAGGCTACAATCCGACCTTTATCAAAGTCGGAAACGTGATGGTACGCATTTCTCCTCCTTACACGAGGCATCACAACAACGTTTCACCAGGCAACGCTGGTCAACTGTTGTTTGTGTATGAGAAATCGGTTGGAAACTTTCCTCGTGTCAGCACGTTGTAGGTGTCGCCACCGACGCCACCCTCGTGTGAATGCTGTGAAAAGCTAATCATTTGCATATCACAGCAGCATCTTCCTGTCAGTTAAATTTCGCGTCTGTAGCACGTTATCTTCGTGTTGTAGCAATTTTAATGGCCAGTAGAGTATTTTGATAGAGATATATTTCTTTTAAATAAGAGTATTTAACAAACCACAGCAACCTTTTTTTTTGGCAAACAATATCGCAAACGATAGACGACACAAGACCCGCTGGAGCTACGGCAGCTGTGAGCGAACTCGCGGCAAGCAGTAGAGGCGAGTGTCGCGCTCTTTAATGGCAGGCGTAAACAGTTACGAGGACACCGGGCAGCTGTGCTGACACAGCTGTCACTGGAGCCAGACAAGCTAGCTAGGGGCCTCGCGGGACAGACAGTCGATTTGCGACGAGTTACACGGCCGGCCGAGTAGTCGCACTTCCAGTCTTCTCTGGTCGTACTCTAGTGGATCTCCTTGTATCTTTTTAAATCTGGCTTTGGTTTATTGAAGCATAATGCCGACAGTTTCGTAAAAATATAAACCGTACACACAGAGGAATCGCATCATAAACACCATGAACAATGATTTAAAACTATTTTGCACTGTTCACTTAGAAGCAATACTTACAGATAAAGAATATTGAAATAGTTTCGGTTACAGACAAAATACAATATAAAAGAGAACTCAGCAGAAACAGGGGAACATACGGCTGGAGATTAGTGTTTACGAAATCATAGACAGCACACCAAATTTCAAATAAACACGTCGTTGCTGGAAGGGACATCATCATTTTCGCAAGGTTTCGCAGTAAGTGGTTTGACTGTGCTTCGAAGAAATTGCAGGAAAAGAGCAAGTGGTTTTCAATTCATGTCACTTTCTTCCCACAGTCGCAGAAAGGTTAACCTTGATGCCTGTTCGATGTAAGTGGGAAGGACTTGAAACGTGGTAGATACGCATTCGCCTGAAATTTTGGAAACCAGGGGAGCTTCCAATTACTGGTCAGATCTCAGCGTCGTTATTTACCTTTATGGCACACTGAACGGAGCAAATCATCCGTCTCGGCCAACTCCCCTGTCCATAGCTTGAAACAGTAGGATGGTGGAAAAAATGGTTCAAATGGCTCTCACCAGCATAGGACTTAACATCTGACGTCATCAGTCCCCTAGACTTAGAACTACTTAAGCCTAACTAACCTAAGGACATCACAAACATCCATTCGAACCTGCGACCGTAACAGCAGTGCGGTTCCGGACTGAAGCGCCTAGAACCGCTCGGCCACAGCGGCCGGATAGGATGGTGGACTGACGTTTCTTACATAGCGAGAAACACCGGCCTCATTCGCCAACTGTCCGAACTTATCATTGTAAACCAATCCTACACGATCTGGGGCCTATGGAAAGGAGATTCCCATAACAAAATGGTTCAAATGGCTCTGAGCACTATGGGACTTAACATCTATGGTCATCAGTCCCCTAGAACTTAGAACTACTTAAACCTAACTAACCTAAGGACAGCACACAACACCCAGCCATCACGAGGCAGAGAAAATCCCTGACCCCGCCGGGAATCGAACCCGGGAACCCGGGCGTCGGAAGCGAGAACGCTACCGCACGACCACGAGATGCGGGCATTCCCATAACCTTTTGTTTATTTATCAATGATTCTCGTATTACTTCCGGTATTTGGGTAATCATTTTACTGTTTCACTTAGGTTTT
The DNA here is from genome assembly GCF_021461385.2 of Schistocerca piceifrons. Classification (NCBI taxonomy): domain Eukaryota; kingdom Metazoa; phylum Arthropoda; class Insecta; order Orthoptera; family Acrididae; genus Schistocerca; species Schistocerca piceifrons. The sequence continues at coordinate 151,896,325 of NC_060138.1, read as the reverse complement.
CAAAATATTGCAATCAACTTTTTGAGATTGATGCTATCAGCAGGATTTAAAGCCCGGCATGACCACAAATTCTGATATCCTCTCGAATCGGTATCGCCAAAAATTGAACAGTATAGGGAGGGGGGGGGGGCGGCGAGCGAAATTGTTTGAAATATTTCTGCTTGGGGGCAAGAACAAACATCTCGCTGCTGAAGTTTGTTGATACCGAGAGCCATCAGTAGGGGAACGGCGTCTAGTATGCGCTACGTGGACCAAAATTAGAGTAAAAGTCTTGGTGTTATTTTGAAATAAGATATAACTGCATAAAACATTAGCTTGGACATTGGTCTTGGTATAAATGATGAAATATATATTTGTAACCAAAACCATATATAGCAAGAAGAGATTTTCCAAGACTAACACTTGAGGCGGTTAAGAAAAGTGCCGGGTAGTAAGGGACATGCAACAAAACACAGGATTTTAAACAGTGAAAATCTTTTTGTGGTTCACAAACACATCAATCTGTTTACATATCAAGGGTACAAGGTAGTAAAAAAATAGTTGGTCAAAGAAACTTTCACCCCGACATAACGCATTACACTTGTGGACTGATGTTTTCTCTGAGACAGTCCTAGGTGGTTCTTCACACGGTTTTGATGGAAATATTTACCTGGCTATTTCTTTTCTCCGCTGAACCTGTGAGGCAATTTCAAATGTTCTGCCAAATCGTAAGCCAACGTTTGCAACTCAATCATAGCTAGCGACATTAACCTGGAATCTAAATCTCTCAAGTGAGCTACAAGTATTTCTTCGTAATGTTCTTCAGACCTTTATTTGAGAAACCAAAATATGAGATGTCTTAGATTCCCTACATATGGGTTCTGTAGTTTTGGTACATGACATAACTGAAGCAGTAAATTATAGGATTATCGGTAGTGTTGGTAGATTTGTTGGGAAAGAAAGATATGTGAATGTGTGAGAGACAAACTTCGAGCCGATGTCTTCTATTTGTTATTTTTTGTTTGTTTGGTTGTTTGCTTTACACATAATTAAAACTGAACGTCACTGCGTATTTTTTTATGTCCTTATGGAACGTGAATTACGTTCTATAGGTAATAATAATTAGTTGATCGCGTAACTTCCGTACTTTTATGTAACCAAAGCAATTGAAGTACAGTTACATGTACGAACATAAAAAATATTTATAATTCTTGTTGTTACTTTTTGATCAACAGAACGTTCGTCATCATGGTCAAAGATAAGAAGGTAAGTTTCCTGTTATTATTGATAAAGGTGAAGGTTGTTTATGAATAACAGAAACAAGTTTCATGTGAGATCGACGAAGTATTAAGCGATGTTTGAGATATTATTGTTTTCCGTTTTTATGTTTTTATTTTGCCTTTTGTTGAGGAGGTTGCGTTTTTTAGTGCTGTATGTTAAGTCTATATCGTCTTCTTTATTTTTGATTTCTTATTTACTGCAAAGCACCTACATTACAAATCAACAAATTTCGAAAAAAATCTGAACTAAACATTGACAATTTCAGCTTTGATATAAATCCGTTTATTTCCAAGTAACTGGAGGATAACTATGTAGCAGAAAAATGTTCCTTAGGTTAGCTGGCTGTTTATACACTGATCAGCCAGAACATTATAACCGCCGACTTACCCACGATATAAACCCGTCGCCGGCCGGAGTGACCGAGCGGTTCTAGGCGCTACAGTCTGGAACCGCGCGACCGCTACGGTCGCAGGTTCGAATCCTGCCTCGGGCATGGATGTGTGTGATGTCCTTAGGTTAGTTAGCTTTTAAGTAGTTCTAAGTTCTAGGCGACTGATGGCCTCAGAAGTTAAGTCCCATAGGGCTCAGAGCCATTTGAACCATTTGAACCATAAACCCGTCCAGGCGATAGAAGCGTCACCTGACAAGGAATGACTGCTAGTCAAACACATGAACGGTGCATGTAGTTTCAGTGAGCGAGCTGTCCGTGTGTGGAATGGGAAAGGCGCACCATCTATCTGAGTTTGACCGAGGGTAGGTTTTGATGGTCCAGAGGCTCGGCACGAGCATTTCGGAAACTGCGCGACTTACCGGGTGTTCAAGGAAGTCTGTGGTGAGTGTCTTCAAGTGGTGAAACCACGTCCAGATGTCGTGCGGTTGGGCGGCCACTCCACATTACAGATGTCGTACGTCGTAGGCTGGGCAGACTGGTAAAACAGGACAGGTGACGAGCTGTGGCGGGACTAACATCTCACCTTAATGCTGGACAGAGTATAAGTGTGTCTGAACACACAGTGCACCGAACACTCCTAACTATGGGCCTCTGTAGCCGAAGACCCATGCATGAGCCAATGTTAACACCATGACATCGGCAACTATGACTGAAATGCGCACGTGATCATGGGCACTGGACGTTGGCGCAGTGGCAGAGCGTTGCATAGTCTGACGAATTTGGATACCTTCTTCATCGTGGCGATAGAAGAGTGCGAATCCGTCGTCTTCCAGGGAACAGCTCCTTGACACCTGTACTGCGGGACGCCCGCGGCTTCATTATGCTCTGGGGGAACATTCACCGGGGCATCTATGGTGCAGTAGAGCTCGTGCGAAGAACCGTGACGGCCAATGAGCGTCTACAGTGGTTGCGGACCATATGCACCCTTCTTGAAGATCATATTTCCCAGCGGCAGTGACACTTTTCAGCGAGATAATGCACCATGTCACGAGGCCAGGAGAGTGATGCAGTGGTCGAGGAACACAGTGGCGAGTTCCAGTTCTTGGCCCCCAAACTCACCAGGTCTGAACCCGATTGAACACATCAGGGATGTGGTTGAATGTGATGTCAGAGTTCATCGCCCCAGTCCCACCCCACCCCCTATCCCTTGAATTTACTGGAATTAGGTGACTTGTGTGTGCAGATGTGGTGACAACTCCCTCCAGTGGCCTATCAAGGCCTTATTGCTTCCATGCCACGATGCATCATCGCTGTTATCAAAAAATGGTTCAAATGGCTCTGAGCACTATGGGACTTAACATCTGAGGTCATCAGGCTCCTAGACTTAGAACTAAAACCTAACTAACCTAAGGCCATCACACACATCCATGCCCGAGGCAGGATTCGAACCTGCGACCATAGCAGCAGCGCGGTTCCGGACTGAAGCGCCTAGAACCGCTCGGCCACAACGGCCAGCTCGCTGTTATCCATGCCAAAGGTCGAGATACCGGCTATTAAGAAGCAGGTGGTCATAATGTACTGGCTGATCAGCGTACGTCCTCACTCAGTTTCTAGACGGTTCACCGCTTTCGGTTTTTAGGGGAATCTGGTGAGACACTGATCGGATACGTGAAAAGGCGATCATTTTGAGGTAACGCCCGATAAGTATACAATACACCTGACGTATAGGTAATGTGGGTATAAGGTTCACTTATCATAGTCTACCGAAACCTGCGGTAGTTTTACAACTCTAACTACAACGGATTTAAATCAGCTTTGCAGTGTAGTTCTAGGAACATTAAAAGGACCTGCAGCAGCTCTTTGGACCATTTCGCCTTCGAAAACACTTGAACCTGTTCGCTTCATTGCAGTTCTGGGCCACTTCTCTCGTACATCACCGACACGTTTTTTCTGCAACCTTGGCATAATGTCCTAGAAAGAGAAACAAACTTGCTTACATGGCCCATACCACCCGATTTTGGTATGCTCCAAACTACTCGACGAACATTGCGCATTAAAACATAGCATAAACAGAAATCGCCTTTCATTATTACTATGCAATCTACATTGGACTACTTTAACTTTAATAATAGTATGTCAGTATTAGTTTTTACTTTCAAAAGTATAAACCGATGCCGAAAATTACACCATTTTCCATCTTCGACGCTCAAAAACAGCTACATCACTCAAGGTGTAGAAAATGGCGGAGTGATGTCTGCGTTTTATTCCAAGCAAACCCGAGATACACTACGTGGCTCGTACTATCTGCCGGCCCATACAAAAGGCCGTCCCCTACACACGCGAAAAAAGTGTTTCCAATAATTATTAATGTAAACACTGAAAATTTAACTGACTTCATCGAAGCTATTTTTCATGAAACCGTTATAGTGAATTTTGTGACCTTCCGATTGATATCTGAATGGAATTCCAAATGGGGCTGTACAGCCAGCCAGTCGACTCCAACGGACGACAGTGCGCACTGAGTATTGGTGGATTCTTAAAGCAGGTCGATCGACTGCGCGGAAGAGGACAACGGAATGGTGCGTCGGGGAACAGAAATGCTGCAGTCGAGTGAGTCCGAAGTTCCGGCACACCAGCTGCGTACCAGGGTGCCGGGCAAGGCATGCCCTGCATTCCAGCACGCAGAGTGCTTTTGGAAGAAAAGAGACTGCAGATGCGTACCCTCGGCGAAGCACTAGCGTTGTCTAACGGCTTTCCACGTTTCCGTATCTTTTTCGTATCCGCTTTACGAGCATTTCTTCCTTTACGCCTTCCTCTCCTTAGTGCTATTTAATGGCATCAGACTAGGCGAAGACGCCTGCTTTCACCTTCTTCTATCTTTTTTCAACCATCAGAACCTTAAACAATAACACTACTCTCTACAAACTTTAGTCACAGTCATGTACTGTACATTACGGTTAAGGCACGACATGGAAAGGCGCCCAGTGGATGTGGACATAGAAATCCTGATGTATGCGACTTAGTCCTTAGGGGACTTCTTTACCAACTACTTCACATATACAGGTGTCCACTGCTACAAGGTCACATCGTTGCTTCGCAGAGTGGAGGTTGTAGGTTGAGTTCACATGTCAGGCATGAGTGTTGGCCTTAAATGTGCGGCGATTATAATAATCCGTGGGGATAAACGGCGTGGTGTAAGTCTCTCAATCAGACGCCACTTCGGCGACTTGCGTGTTCCTAAGCAAGCACGATAAACCTACGAAGAAAAGGCAATCCGAACTACGTATCGTCCCAAGCGAATCTTCAGATCATTGAGAAGTGATGGCTATCTTCTCCAAAGTCTACGACCCTATTACCTAAACCCATCTCCCATTCCTACACTCTTCGTACCATCCAATTATGGGCACTTGTCCTCTGATTACATACTTGAGAATATGCAAGAGCCACTCCCTTGGCAAAATGTCCTCTCTATACCTGTTCTGATGCAACCACTTTTTAACTTAACAGAGTACGTTCAAATGGTTCAAATGGCTCTGAGCACTATGGGACTTAACTTCTGAGGTCATCAGTCCCCTAGAACTTAGAACTACTTAAACCTAAGTAACCTAAGAACATCTCACACATCCATGCCAGAGGCAGGATTCGAACCTGCGACCGTAGCGGTCGCGCGGTTCCAGACTGTAGCGCCTCGAACCGCTCGGCCACTCCGGCCGGCAACAGAGTACGTCATCGGCATTGCTCCACTGCATACACCATCAACTGTGTTTTTTTTTATCATTGAAAGCGTCCTGTTACTGTACCTTAGTCTTGGTGTTGTTATCTTTATAAATAAGTAAGTCCTGTTAAATTTTAAAATACAGGGTTATTACAAATGATTGAAGCGATTTCACAGCTCTACAATAACTATATTATTTGAGATATTTTCACAATGCTTTGCACACACATACAAAAACTCAAAAAGTTTTTTTAGACATTCACAAATGTTCGATATGTGCCCCTTTAGTGATTCGGCAGACATCAAGCCGATAATCAAGTTCCTCCCACACTCGGCGCAGCATGTCCCCATCAATGAGTTCGAAAGCATCGTTGATGCGAGCTCGCCGTTCTGGCAGGTTTCTTGGTAGAGGAGGTTTAAACACTGAATCTTTCACATAACCCCACAGAAAGAAATCGCATGGGGTTAAGTCGGAAGAGCGTGGAGGCCATGACATGAATTGCTGATCATGATCTCCACCACGACCGATCCATCGGTTTTCCTATCTCCTGTTTAAGAAATGCCGAACATCATGATGGAAGCGCGGTGGAGCACCATCCTGTTGAAAGATGAAGTCGGCGCTGTCGGTCTCCAGTTGTGGCATGAGCCAATTTTCCGCGGGCTACGCGTGAAACTTGCCCGCACGCGTTCAACCGTTTCTTCGTTCACTGCAGGCCGACCCGTTGATTTCCCCTTACAGAGGCATCCAGAAGCTTTAAACTGCGCATACCATCGCCGAATGGAGTTAGCAGTTGGTGGATTTTGTTGAACTTCGTCCTGAAGTGTGGTTGCACTGTTATGACTGACTGATGTGAGTGCATTTCAAGCACGACATACGCTTTCTCGGCTCCTGTCACCATTTTGTCTTACTGCGCTCTCGAGCGCTCTGACGGCAGAAACCTGAAGTGCGGCTGCAGCCGAACAAAACTTTATGAGTTTTTCTACGTATCTGTAGTGTGTCGTGACCATATGTCAATGAATGGAGCTACAGTGAATTTATGAAATCGCTTCAATCATTCGTAATAGCCCTGTATTACAGGCTGAAGAACACCAAGACGGAATTACACTAACGTAGGGGAAAGACATAATAACAACAATATTAATGGTAATATAAAAAAACAGCGTATCCTGTCCACTTCAAGTGGTGTCGAAAACTGAATTCAGCTACTGCGCATACTGCGAGGACTGTCGGTTTCTAACACTTACTGACACCTCAGAACTGTTTGCCGGATTGGGAGTGAAACCAAAACCTTCCCTTTCTCGAGCAGTGCTCTTACGACTGAGATATTCAGGCACGGCTCACTACCCCCCCGTCACAGCTTTATATCTGTATAATTGAAGGCAAGTACTGGTAGAAGCAAAGATATGAAGGGGGATAGTAAGTCGCGATAGGATTCTCGAAACAGGTTTACAACTGAAATTTATAACGGGGAGTTCGTATTCGAGCAGCGGCAAAATCATGTAAAAATTGCAAAGAAGAAAATTGGTAGCACAGCTGAGACTAGATATGAGAATGCAGTTGAGACGGAGCACTGTTTACAGTAAATTTGAATTTTTATATTATTGCTTTTGATTTTGTTAACCTTTTAATCAATTAGTTGCTTGCTTAATGTAAATAATTTGAAGGATGTGCTAATACCGGTTAAGATTTGCATCAACATTTCTGCAACGTTACAGTTTGTAGATTTTTCAGAACAATAAAACATTTTAGTTTCAAAAGAAGTAGCTGAGTCAGTCAAAAACAAGTTTCCCGCTTCTAGTTCTGGCGCGGCAAACACTGAACAGTGAAACATTCATTCTATGTCAGTTTCTGTTTCGCACCAGCAAAGTAGATTTATCACTATACGTGTCTCTTCCTCCCCTGCGTTTCACATTGTAGAAGCGAACAGCTGGGTTCTGATAAAGTCATCTGCATCATTACGACAGCTACAGTCATTTTCACAGGGTATGCTTTTGTCTGATACGTCATTCGAATCACACATCAATAAATTGTAGCACTAGTCGCATCTGATTGAGATCGCACACGCCTGCTTGGGTGGTAATGCTCGACCTGCAGACAGCCCGTTCCAGTCACACACGCCGCCCCAAACCTTCAGCTTCCAAATTTTGCTGTACGTGTTACTAAACTGAGTACTACGAGATGAGGAGTCAATGACCGGAAGTCAGTGTTTCAGGGGATTAGAAGTCTTGAATGAGCAAAGCCCGCCGGCCACTGTGGCCGAGCAGTTCTAGAAGCTTCCGTCTGGAGCCGCGCGACCGCTACGGTCGCAGGTTCGAATCCTGCATCGGACATGGATGTGTGTGATGTCCTTAAGTTAGTTAGGTTTAAGCAGTTCTAAGTTCTAGGAGAGTGATGACTTCAGCTGTTACGTCCCACAGTGCTCAGAGCCATTTGAACCATTTTTTGTAAACTGCTTCTGTTTCGTCAATGCTGTTGGTGGCGCTTCCTTAGAAAGCAACGGATGGTTGTACGTTGTGTCCACAATGGATCTTTTCCTATGGGATTACATCAAATCGTTGATGTATGTCACGCTAACAGAAACGGAAGAGTGACTTGTTGTTAGGATCCTATCTGTCTGTCTGTCTGACTCTCTCTCAAAAAAGCAGATAAAAGGATATTTGGTAGAACTGGTAAAAAAATTATGCATTGCGGTTTACATTCGTTACTTTCACCAGTTAAGTTGTTGTTATAAAGCGCAAATTGTTTGTGTCAAC